>NC_057806.1:476703770-476716090 GCF_018294505.1 Triticum aestivum
CTTAATCAACGTCTGCCTTTCTTCCCTCCTCATGTTCCTGATGGGTTTCTACCTCCTTTCGGGAGGGACACACGCTGGGTTCGATAAACATACGGGCGCCTTCTATTGGAATTCGGCGAACAACAAGTGTAAATATAGGATGGTGAAATGGAAACTTATTTGCAGACCTAAAAACCTTGCTGAGTCGGGTATTATTAACACTGACGTCATGAACAAATGCCTCATCATTAAGTGGTGGTGGAAAATTATGTCTTCTGTGGAGACTCCGCTGTGGCTTAGCATTCTCAAAGCTAAATATTTCCCTACGCCGAGCCCCATGTTCGCCCCGGCCTCTGGCGGCTCCCAATTCTGGCTTCAGCTCGTCAAAGTTCGCCTGATATTTCAGTCTTTGGTGAAGTTTATTGTCAGGAATGGAAAGTCTACTTGCTTTTGGTTAGATTGGTGGTATGGGGAAGCCACCCTTACGGTGACGTTTTCAGTTTTGTTTTCTTACTGCTCTAACCCGGAGATCTCTATTTTGAGCTCTCGGTGAATAATTGGGATATGGACCTCCGTAGAACGCTATCTCCTGAAGAGTTGGAAGACTGGAATCATCTTACTGCTTGCTTCCCTTTGCTCTCAGGGGAAGAGGACTCGGTGGTCTGACCCCATTCTGCCTCTGGTCGCTTTTCGGTTAAGTCTTTGTATGCTAAACTTATTTCGGGCTTTCCCACTTCCAAGTACAAGTGCATTTGGAGCGCCCACGTCCCTCCTAAGATCAAAATTTTTCGGTGGCAAGCTTTTCGTGGGAAGCTTCCCGCGGCGGACCAAATCCGGAAAAGAAATGGCCTGGGCTCGGACAGATGCGCCATGTGCGGAGACCCTGCGAACACTGATCACATCTTCTTCCGGTGTTCCTTGGCTAAATTTGTGTGGTGCTGTATCCGCTCTTGGCTACATGTGGCATGGAACCCCTCTTCTTTCATGGAGCTTAGGGGATTGGTCAATGGCTTGTCTGGGCATTCTAAAAGGGTCTTCTGGGTTGGGTTTGCGGCGATTTGTTGGTCGCTGTGGACCACTAGAAACAAGTTTACCATTGAGCATGTCTTCCCGGCTAATCCTTTCGATTGCTTATTTAAAACTGGTATGATCCTGCAGCAGTGGAGATCATTGACTAGGGATGTTGATCACGAGGCCTTCGATACTATGGTGTCCAAGATTTGGGCTACGACTTCCTCCTTGGAGCGCAGACATCGCGAAGCTTCTTAACCATGGCGTCTACTTTGTTATCTTAGTTCTGGCCTGCGTGCCTTGATTGGCTGGTTAGCCATGTATCCGAACTCCTTTTTTTGTCTGCCTTGTTACTGTGTTGCTTGGGTGTTGGTTGTGCTACTCTGCCTGATGACTTTATTTATAAAGTCGGGCGTATGCCTTTTATCTAAAAACTATCATTAACTGAGATGTTGGAGTGCCAACATGTCACTTGTAGAACATTTCGCCATGTTAGATTTGGCTGTAAGAGGGCATTTCCACACATTGCATTAAGCAACAGGCACGCTTGCGAAGAAAAAGGTTGTGATGTGTTTTCCGTATCCATGGATATTGAATATATAATTTACAAACAAAAATCAATAGTGATAGCATGAACCTTATGGACTTCACATCTCATCATTTGTTGCCATTGCTCCCGCAACCACCGCCACCGGATGTGCAGGAGATGAAGGCAAACATAATACTTTTGATTCCATGTCTCATCACGTGTTGCACACATCATCGTGGTGGTACAGGAAATAAACCACAGAGCCACACCTGTCTAGAAGACCTAGCAGCTACCCTAGATCGATCCCTCATAGTTGGCCTATCATGTGGCTTTAGTGATGGCATCCTTATTGGATGAGGACGCATACACACAATGTTACGAAGGCTTGTGCCAGCATAGACGAGCGGAGTCATATTATCCGCTTGCTCGCAGAGGCACACGAGAAACACATGGCTTGATTATCTTCATGTTGTCTACGTCCCTCTGATGCATTATTCTGTTTATGATAGTAGATAAGTGACAATGTGATGCTCATCATCGATGCCGTAACACTGGTGGCCATGAGCACCATGTCTCATGCGAGGTGGTTGCACCATAACGACGGTTGGATGCAAATCTGAGTAAACTGCACACACTGACCAATTCACCAATAAGTTTTAGCGGACCGACAAGGACGGGAGATGTATTTCAACCCTTCTCCCTGTCCTCTAGGCTCCATCATGTCTTAGGATTACAGCTGATGAATGTCGGATTTTTTTAAAAGAATATTGCACATGGGCCTTGAAGTTAATACATCACCGTTCTATCATCATATTAATAGCAGTTTTAACATGGTCCCTCTTACCCCCTCTTTTCACATGAAAGGTAAAAGTATAAAATAGATCTTAGCTGTTGATCTCATCAATGAATGGCTTGATTGACTCTTACCTTCTTACCTCAAATATTTAAATTGTACTCCCCCGTTACTAAAACTACTAACTTTATACTAAATATGCGACACTTATGACTTTGTACTAAATCTACGACACTTAGTTTGAGACGGAGAAAGTATGAAAGTCCGATAATGGAAAAAATATGGGCCATATATTTCAACACATGTAGCATATAACTGTTTTTCACATTTTGTTTCATGTATCTGCAACTAGACAGTTTTTAAATATTTAATAAGAAAATTAATAGTTGAAATAATCTATTTTTTGCAGGAAAAACTTCAGATCTATTTATCAAACATCTTAATAGTACAAGGAACACCAGAAGTAAAAGAAAACACGTCCAGGTGCGTAGACCATCAACGACCACTACAATTCAAATAATCTACTTAAAGTCTTTTTTTTGTGAGAAATCTACTTTAAAGTCTAACCACAGTATACAAAGTACATTTGTACACCTAACTAGGAAGATTCTTGCAACATACCAGCGTACTTGCACAACAACTGGCTGCGGTACGTAGCTGGTCTCATACTCCCATTGACATTTGAGCGTGACTTGCCTCACTGGTCGGCGTGCCATTAATCACAACACGGCAAATAGCATCATCATTGATCCGTGTATGGGTGGGCCTGGCTAGGCAACACCAACACAACGAAGCGGCATTTCCTCCCGATGCGCTATTGCGTACCGCAAAGAATCAACAGTGCCAGCACACATTTTTTCCGGAGGAAGACGACGAGGAGAGAACAATCACTGGTCAAGACTTATCCATCAGAGCTATCAAAGCCGGACCAAACACACAACGTACGTGTGCCATCGGTTGCACCCGCAGGCGCACAGATGGATTTTCGTCCGAAATAGGGACTCCTCCCCGTCCAGAACGTGCGTGTGTTCTATAGAAATTTGTGTCAAACATTCAAGTTTTGGCCATTTTGTTCTCCCTATGTTTGTTAGCTTAAAAGAGAGTATGTTACGTGCTAGTGAAGTTTGTGAAACACGTGTGCCGGTACTTGGAACGATGTTCGACATAGAAGGATGCACGTCCATGTCAAATATTGTGACCACTTTAATTGTCAAGGTTTGATTCTACGCTTAAATAATTAAGGGATCGCCTACTTCACAGCTGCCTGAAGTTTTTCTTATGAGGTGTGGGATCAACATCCAATGATTGTGTTTTAACCATATTAAATCGATGGTTTCTTTGCCGGCTCGGTATCTCGGAAATGCTCATAGAGGTATGATGTCTACGCCCGTTCATAGGATTGAGTGTTCGTGCGTATTTTGAACATACATGCATTTACCGTGTTTGGAGACACAAAACTGCAAGGTGAAAAATTTGAAGGAGGAGCAGGTTGCCCTGTGAGAATTGTAGTCGTTCGGTAGCTCTCGCCGTTGGAAGAAGACATGCATACATTTTCTTGAACCAAGTAAATTTTGCTATCCTAGAACTACATGCAAAACTAAGATTTTTTTTCAAGGTAACGTCCCTCGCTCCTTGCAAAATTGGAAATTCTCTTGCTTTCTTTTGCCATGCTATGCACCCAAATACCAATTTTACGCGCCACTGTATTATTAGATCATCTTTGGAGTGTAGGAATTAGAAAATATAGAATATAAAAACTCAGAATTGAGATGTCTCGATTCCTCGTTGATTAATTTCAAAACACAATAATGTTGCAGCGCATGCCCTTGGATGTTGCAATGGTGGTAAATGCAAATAATTATGGAGGGTTGAAGAGACATGCTAGAAATAGATGTATTGAACTTCTCAAAGAAAAAACAAAGGATGAGCTCATGTCAAAATTCTAATGGACTAGAGGGCATGGGTATATGCATTCCAAAGGAATTTTGCATATCATTCATATGATCCATATACCTTTACGAAACACTTGATCGCTAATATTTATTGCTAATGAGATTTCGTATAGAACACAATGTCAGAGAAACCAATCATACATGGAACATGAGGAAACAAGAGAAAAAGTGAGGCGAGCCTTCCTTTATGCCATAAAAGAGAGGAGGGCTTGGGGTCAAGGTTTAGAAATTGTGCCTAATACAAAAGTAAGGACAGTTGATGCACCACAAAAGGTATTGATGCCAAGATATTGTGATCTCTCTGTCCTGTCCTTGGCAGACGGATCGATCTTTCGTATATGATCAGCTCGAACACCCATGCACTTGTTGATCCAAACGCCCCTTATAGACAAAATTTGAAAGATTAAAAAAATCTCTAACCTACCATGAAAACCCTACAATCTAAGGATGTCCTCCATCTTTTGTTAAAAAGAAACGAAACCCTCCATCTTTCGACAAAACAGAAACGAGGCCCTCCATTAATATTATATTTCGAAACGCCACTAGTTTTCCCTTTATACATTTTCTATGATTTTTTTTCAGGTTCTTGCATCCACCAGGAGTGCACTTGTTTCGTAGTGGATTTGCTGAGACACGGTGAAACATTATGATACGCTTTGAAACAAGAAGAAACCCTAATGCAATACACTGAACTAAACAAACTACGCCAAAATCCAAAAATGTGGCATGAATAAAGCAACACGGACGGTGGGTCAATGTCCCCTACATTGTAAAATATAATTTCTCCTTTTCTAATTGTACGTTTCTGTTTGTGAATTCTAAACGGGCCTGAAATTATGCTCTCACCTTACTGATATACATACTCGTGTATATATCCAAGGTTGGCATGCGGTAAGCTATGTTCTTCCACCGTAAAATGTTGGCACCCGTCAGCTCATCACGCAGGGCACCCTATAATAACCCCTGCCAACCACCACAACACCAGTGCACACAACACAACTCGCTAGCCAAGCCTGGGAAGCTAGAAGTAGAAGTGCAAGCTACCTTAGAGCTCGTGCGGTGGCCTAGCTGCCAGCCATGGAGAACCCGTACACGACCTTCCTCAAGAACTACCGTCAGCACCGCTACTACTTCTCACCCACGCCGGTGCCGGCGCCAGTGGCGTCGACGACGGCGCCTCCTCCGGTCTCCGCCTACTCCTCCAGCCCCTTCTTCTCCCCGCCGCCGCCTCCTCCTCCTACTACGCCGTCGTCTCCTCCGCTCCGGGAAGCCCTGCCCCTTCTCTCTCTCGCCCCCGCCTCCCGCAGGTCTCGGGAGCGGGGGCGCGGCCCCGGCCCGGACGACTCCGACGACGGCGACGACGACGTCGACGAGGAGGAGAGGAAACAAGCGCCGGGCCCAGCCGCGAGCAGTAGCCTGCACCACAATCAGCAGCTCGCGGGACGGCAGCTCTTTGCGGACCTGAACTCCAAGGCGACCGACGACCCGATGGACTCGGCGGCCGGCGGCGCGGCGGGGGACGTGACGGTGGCGCTGCATATAGGCCTGCCGAGCGCCGGCACCGCCGCCGACCTCATCTCCGGGATCTCCGCCGCAGCTAGGGCGGCGAGGGATGACGAGGAGGAAGAGGACGACCGCCTTAATAAGGAGCTGAGCGGCGGCTGCGCTGAGGAGGACGGGGATGACGACGGCGAGAACGAGGCGGCCGTGGCGCCGGTGCTAGGGTTCGCTTCGACGCCGATCGGGCGGCTGAACAAGGGGCAGTACTGGATCCCGACGCCGACGCAGATCCTCATCGGCCCGACGCAGTTCTCCTGCCCTGTCTGCTTCAAGACCTTCAATCGATACAACAACATGCAGGTGAGCCCCTGGCCACACACACCTTCAAGAATTAAGCGTTAATTTTCCGTTCTTAGCAACATTTTGATCTCGATCGACTACTAAAACGGGTTAATTCTCTAGATTTTAACCATGATATATACACGAACTGGACCGGCGGCGGTTAATTATATATCAAATTAAACCCCTTATATTTTGTTCATAACAACATACTAGTGATTTTTTTTTGCGTGAAATTCGAGTGATTTATTTGATAGAACAAAACATACTAGTTGTGTTGATCCCATTTTGTTGGGAGTCGAACAATTTTGGAGCTCCTGTTTTCTCCAGCACAGTTGGATGGATCGATCCTAGCAAGTCCCTAACTGGAATTACCTACCAATAAATGCTGTAGCTGTTGCCTGCGGGTAGGTTAAAATAAATAAAGTTCTACTAGTACTACTACCACAGTTGTGAAGCTAGCGAACAAGAGTGATGAGACTTGAACGAACACTACAGCTCGCAGCGTGTAATTGCACGGGAGGCCGGGAGCTGATCTTTTGCCGGGAATAAAGTTAGACGAGCGACATCACGTCGGATTCGTTACGCCTGTGTTGGTCCCGTTACCGTATGCTTCCGGCCGTTAGCTAGCTTCGAGTCGAGCTGCCAATATAAAACCTGAAATTATTAATCAATCGTACGCCTCGCCGTGACATCCACCTACCATTGTTCACGCATGTGCTATATGGACGTAGTTTTGCACCGCGGCCGCGGTGTTAATCACATCCGATCTGAACAGATGCAACAAAACGGGTTGCAGAACGTACAAGCAAACAAGATAGGTAGTACTACCATATTGTAGCAAATTTATCATGCGTTGTATATGGTTAGAAATTTATGTTGAAATCCCCTTTGAAATATTTGTATCTGGACCCTCTTAGTTGACGATCATGGTGTGCTTCTATATATGGTCTGAATAATGTAAAGTTCTGCCCCTAATGCACGAATTGAAGCAGTCTTCTTCGATTTGGTGTCCTGTGGCTCAGCCTCTTGTTCGATTATGTGTGAAAGAGGAAGTGCCATAGCAGTAGGATTGTAGGAACCAGGTAGATAGATAGATGCGTACACGTGCTGGTGTTTTTGGCTCTGGGCGGGGATCGATTGAGCTGTGCTCGGGAGTGAGGGCACAGTGGCCTGCCTTTTCGTGTGATTGAACAAGACATATATGGCCCGTCAGGGGGAGCCATGCATGCAACCTTTTGAAGTTTTATGCTTTTCCGGGGCCGGAGCTTTCCGAAGCGCTGCGCTCTTTGGAAATGCACCCATGCATGAACGCATGCATGCATGGGTGGCGTGGTGGATGCCACTGTGGAGATCCCAGTGAAGATCGATCTCTGTACGTAACGTAATCAGATGCATGATGCAACTTTTTGAGACGAATCAGATGCATGCAAGAGCTGATTAGTCAGACCACGGCCGGACATGAGCGTGTGCGTGCAGCTTAGTGTCGTCTGATCGATATGATCGATGCAAAAGCTGAGCCAGCTGCTGCTGCTTTCCTAACACGCCGTGTATCGATCTGGTTCGATCTGATCGATCACCCCCAGTGGCCACTACCATGCATATCGTGGAGGCATGCACTCCAGCTGAGCTGAGTCCTGGCTCCCGGTCGAGCACATGTGGCTCCCGGTCGAACTGTAGATTGGATGTTTTGATCAGGGCAGATGAGCTTTTCTTGATCAGCCGTTTCACACCTGACCAGCTAGCATCGAGGGCTAATATAAGCATGCCGTCGAACCGATCGGGTTTTGCTACACCGCCTTCAATTAGTTCTCGATCGCAGCTTTCAGCGTCCATGACTGCAAGAGACCTGTAGCTTGCCACTGTGTTCTGTCCCTCCCCGATGACAGTTCCACTGTGCAGTGCACGAACCGGACATGCACCACAGACACCCATGTACTACAACACACAACACAAGCAGCACGCAAGCAAGGGGCCAGTATGGAGTACTAGAGCCGTCGCAACCAAAAGCCGTCAACGCTAGCTCACGCGGCTTCTCCGGTGTCGCCCACTGACTGCCGCTGCGTCTGCACGGGGAAAGCCTCTGAGCTATACAGACTGATCCGGCCAAGCCACGTACCGAGGGCGACAGCATCCACGCGCACCTCGAAATGAGCAACGTATTAAACGCAACCCGGCCTGAAGGTGAATAGAACATGCATATGCTCTTCTGATCCATCGATGTCCACACACGGAACCCTTAAACTCTGCCATCAAACTGACAAAACGCAGCATATGATCATGAATCCATGCATGTAGTTCGTACGTACTACCACATAGCAATTATATCAGCCTATCGAGAGCGCAGTACGTGCTAATCAAATGATGCAGCATGCATAGGTTTATCTCTGACGCCTAATTAATATCGATATAGGTTGTTAAAGTAGCTGATGATTAACTTGCTACGTACGCGCGCCGTGCGTACTGTTCTGTGTATGCAGATGCACATGTGGGGCCACGGGTCGCAGTACCGGAAGGGCCCGGAGTCGCTGCGCGGCATCCAACCGACGGCGATGCTGCGGCTGCCGTGCTACTGCTGCGCACCGGGGTGCCGGAACAACGTCGACCACCCGCGCGCCAAGCCGCTCAAGGACTTCCGCACCCTGCAGACGCACTACAAGCGCAAGCACGGCCTCAAGCCCTTCCTCTGCCGCCGCTGCGGCAAGGCCTTCGCCGTCAAGGGCGACTGGCGCACCCACGAGAAGAACTGCGGCAAGCTCTGGTACTGCCTCTGCGGCTCCGAGTTCAAGCACAAGCGCTCCCTCAAGGACCACGCCAGAGCCTTCGGCCAGGGCCACGGCGCGCTCGGCGGCGCCGGGCTCGACGACGACGATGACTGTGCCATCTCCGACGTCGAGCACGACGGTGCCGCCGCGGGCGCCAGGTCGCTCTGAGCGTCACTCACCGATCGGTCTGGCCGTGGTTATGTGCCGCCGTGCCGGCCCGGATGCTCAAAAGATGCTAGCTGTGTGCACATCTGAACTACGCAGTGTATACAAGTCCGAAAACTATCGGCGGTGTATACATACTACAAGCTCACGAGTTGCTCTTTGATTGGGTTTGCTTCTTCTGTTTTTCTCTTCCTACATATCTCGCTTGTATATTAGCTAGGATGAGACCTCAATCAATCGATCATGGAAATGTGTCAACATTTAATTAGCATTTCGCTTGCTTCTAAACCCTCAACTATTACTGCTCTAGAGCTGTGTCCCTTTTTCCTTCAAAACTGAGACGGTGTCTCTAGATTTTGCATCGATCTATTGATGCGCAAGACAATGGGTTACGTGCTTGGTTTGTTCCACATTCTTCAATACCTATATTTTGTTGTGGTTTGTTCCACATTGGTCAATACCAAGGCCATTTGTTGATTGATGCACACGACAATGTTGTAATTTTGTTGTTTTAATAAACCAAGCACGTGAGCCATCAATCAATTTTGCTTGGTTTGTACTTTGGTTTTGAGTATGAAAAATTACAGCGTGTGTAACATAATATAATTTTACTTCTATTTTTGCACTGATCACAATTGGCCATTTTGAATAATAATTATTTACATGCATATAGTTGGCACTATAAGGACACAACTATTCGCAGCTTGAGCTCAAATGAGCCTTCATGAACAGCTTGAGTTCTTTTGAATTTTTTTTTTCAAATTTACTGTTCGCCCGAGGTCAGCTCGGGAGCAAAAGGACACTTTCGGCACTATAAGGGCTTGTTTGGTGCATGGGGAAAAGACAATGGGATCCCTGGGGGGGTAACTCTCCCGGGTTAAATTGGTTGTGCATTTGGCTTACGAGGTAAGAGGGAAATCTCATGCCACCCCGTCTACTCCCTTGGCGAAAATAAACCAGTCCCAATTTGAGGTAATTCCTCATTGCACTTGCGGAAGGTCTGGTGGAGCGTTGCGCCGCGCCTCACACTTCTCCATTAGGTCGTCATGCCTGTTGTGGTGCCCCTCCATGGCATCCCACACGGCAGCTGCATCGAGGAGTAGGCGACCATCTTGATCACCATGACACTAATGAGATCGCAACTGTCCTTGTCGGCCAAGCCCAAGCGTGCAAGCTCAAGGTAGCCTTCACGGCTCAGTTGTTTCCCTCTCGATATGGGAGAACCCATTGGAGCTGATCTAGCTTGTCGATTGTGGAGAGTTTTTTTTAAAGCGTATAGATCAAGAAATACAGTCTTTGCCATGTTGTTCGATCATTCTTAGAGCATCGAAATTTCTCTAACAGCCTGTGTGGTAGTTTGAGGGAAAGGGAATGGGAATTAATAGGGAGGAGTTTGTAGAAGGATAGACTTGGGAAGTGGACTATTTGTTCCGATCCCACGTTTAGTGCGTGTAGGGAATTGCTTGTGGGAATTGGACAAGAAATTAGTCTCCTAAAAAATAAATTAGATCTAAGCAACAAGAGAGAAGGGGGAAAACATGTGTAACGAACATATTCCTTTTATTTTCTTTGTCAACTCCCGTTCCCGGTATGAATTGCCAGGGCCCTCCTAACGTATTTGGCAACTTCAGATTAAGGGAATGGAATTTACAGCGCATTTGGTTGGGGGTAATTAGATCTAGGGAATGAGAATTGAAGGGGTGTGAGTCTTCAAATCTATTGTTTGGTTGGGGGATTGGGAATTCAGAAGTGAATAGGCATGGGACTTTAATTAGACTCCAACTCCACCGTTTTATTAAGAGGAGAGGGTGGGAATTGGAAGGGAATTGTTTTAATGAGTTGATCTTAACCCTTCATCATAACTTACGTTAACTTCCCATGTCTAGGCCCTTGCCAATTTTCATGAACCAAACAAGGGAATACAGTTTCTCCTCAAATCTCACATGTAAATCCTGTTATGTGCCAAACAAATGATTGGGAATAAAACATCTCATCCCATGTCTAATCTCAATACAACTTCCTACTCTAAACTCCCATTCCCCTTCCCAAATATTACCAAACACGGAATTTATTAAAGGATTAGGCTTGGAAAGTTGATTATTAACCCCAATCCCCTGTTTGGTATGTGATGAGGAATTGCTAGTGGGGGTTTGACTGGAAGTTATCTTCCCAGGTTTGGTTCGTAGGTTTTGACGTGGGCAGAAACACAAAACTACACTACGGTGGAATGTGGGCAACGAACTCCCTATCCCTTATTTGAATTACCTGTGTCCTTCTAGGAAGAAAACTGTGGGAGTTTGACATACGAACTCCCTTTCCCCTTCCTACCTGAAATCCCATGTCCTCCAACCAATCAACGGATGGTAAGTCTAACCTCGCCTAAACTCCCATTCCCAGCCTCCAACTTGAAGGAAATATGCCCTAAAGGCAATAATAAAGTTGTTATTTATATTTTCTTATATCATGATAAATGTTTATTATTCATGCTAGAATTGTATTAACCGAAAACTTAGTACATGTGTGAATACATAGACAAACAGAGTGTCTCTAGTATCGGAAAGGTATCTCTGGGTCCTCTCGGTAATGCACATCACTATGAGCCTTGCAAGCAATGTGTCACTGTGTATCGGAAAGGTATCTCTGGGTCCTCTCGGTAATGCACATCACTTGAGTTGGCATAGATCAAGATTAGGATTTGTCACTGTGTATCGGAAAGGTATCTCTGGGTCCTCTCAGTAATGCACATCACTATGAGCCTTGCAAGCAATGTGTATAATGAGTTAGCCATGGGATGATGCATTACGGAACGAGTAAAGAGACTTGCCGGTGACGAGATTGAAATAGGTATGATGATACCGACGATCGAATCTCGGGCAAGTAACATACCGATGACAAAGGGAACAACGTATGTTGTTATGCGGTTTGACTGATAAAGATCTTCGTAGACTATGTAGGAGCCAATATGAGCATCCAGGTTCTGCTATTTGTTATTGACCGGAGATGTGTCTCGGTCATGTCTACATAGTTCTCGAACCCGTAGGGTCCGCATGCTTAATGTTCGATGACGATTTGTATTATGAGTTTTGTGTTTTGATGAACTGAAGTTTGTTCGGAGTCCCGAATGAGAAGACGGACATGACGAGGAGTCTCGAAATGGTCGAGAGGTAAGGTTTCATATATTGGAAGGTAGTATTCGGACATCGGAATGGTTCCAAGTGATTCGGGTTTTTTTCGGAGTACCGAGGGGTTACCGGAACCCGCCTGGGAAGTGTTGGGCCTACATGGGC
>NC_057806.1:476716495-476726049 GCF_018294505.1 Triticum aestivum
TAGGACAAGGAGGAGGGGGCGCGGTCCTCCTTTCGTCTCCCTCTCCCTCTCCTTTGGGCGAATCCTACTAGGAGTGGTGTCCTAGTAGGACTGCCCCCCATGGCGCGCCCCCTCCTGGCCGGCCGCCTCCTCCTCCCCTCCTTTATATACGGGGGCTGGAGGCACCCCAAAGGGACATCAATTGTTCTCTTAGCCATGTGCGGTGCCCCCTCCACAGTTTACTCCTCCGGTTATAGCATCGTAGTGCTTAGGCGAAGCCCTGCGCGGATCACATCACCATCACCGTCACCACGCTGTCGTGCTGACAGAACTCTCCCTCAACCCTCTGCTGGAGCAAGAGTTCAAGGGACGTCATCGAGCTGAACGTGTGTTGAACACGGAGGTGCCGTACGTTCGGTACTTGGTCGGTTGGATCGCGAAGACGTTTGACTACATCAACCGCGTTAACCTAACGCTTCCGCTTTCGATCTATGAGGGTACGTGGACACACTCTCCCCTCTCGTTGCTATGCATCTCCTAGATAGATCTTGTGTGATCGTAGGAAGTTTTTTGAAATTGCATGCTACGTTCCCCAACAGTGGCATCGGAGCCAGGTCTATGCGTAAATAATATGCACGAGTAGAACACAATGAGTTGTGGGCGATAATAGTCATACTGTTTACCACCAACATCTTATTTTGATTCGGCGGTATTGTTGGATGAAGTGGCCCAGACCAACATTACATGACCACGTTCATGAGACCGGTTCTACCGACGTGCTTTGCACACTGGTGGCTGGCGGGTGTCTGTTGCTCCAACTTTAGTTCAATCATTTGATTACGGCCGGTCCTTGTTGAAGGTTAAAACAACACACTTGACAAAAAATTGTTGTGGTTTTGATGCGTAGGTAAGAACAGTTCTTGCTAGAAGCTCATAGCCGCCACGTAAAACTTGCAACAACAAAGTAGAGGACGTCTAACTTGTTTTTGCAGGGCATTTTGTGATGTGATATGGTCAAGACGTGATGAGATATAAATTGTTGTATGAGATGATCATGTTTTGTAAAAGTTATCGGCAACTGGCAGGAGCCTTATGGTTGTCGCTTTATTGTATGAAATGCAATCGCCATGTAATTGCTTTACTTTATCACTAAGTCGTAGCGATAGTCGTAGAAGCAATAGTTGGCGAGACGACAACGATGCTACGATGGAGATCAAGGTGTCAAGCCAGTGACAATGGAGATCATGACGGTGCTTTGAAGATGGAGATCAAAGGCCCAAAATGATGATGGCCATATCATGTCACATATTTTGATTGCATGTGATGTTTATCTTTTATGCATCTTATTTTGCTTAGTACGGCGGTAGCATTATAAGATGATCCCTCACTAAATTTCAAGGTATAAGTGTTCTCCCTGACTATGCACCGTTGCTACAGTTCGTCGTGTCGAGACACCACGTGATGATCGGGTGTGATAAGCTCTACGTTCACATAAACGGGTGCAAGCCAGTTTTGCACGTGCAGAATACTTTGGTTAAACTTGACGACCCTAGCATATGTAGATATGGCCTCGGAACACTGAGACTGAAAGGTCGAACGTGAATCATATAGTAGATATGATCAACATAGTGATGTTCACCATTGAAAACTACTCCATCTCACGTGATGATCGGACATGGTTTAGTTGATATGGATCACGTGATCATTTAGATGATTAGAGGGATGTATATCTAAGTGGGAGTTCTTAAGTAATATGATTAATTGAACTTTAATTTATCATGAACTTAGTCCTGCAAGTTTTTTGCATATCTATGCTGCTGTAGATCAATGGCCCGTGCTACCGTTCCCTTGAATTTTAATGCATTCCTAGACAAAGCTAAGTTCAAAGATGATGGTAGCAACTACACGGACTAGGTCCGTAACTTGAGGATTATCCTCATTGCTGCACAAAAGAATTACGTCCTGGAAGCACCGCTAGGTGCAAGACCCGCTGCAGGAGCAACTCCGGAAGTTATGAACGTCTGGCAGACTAAAGCTAATGACTACTCGATAGTTCAGTGTGCCATGCTTTACGACTTAGAATCAGGACTTCAAAGACGTTTTGAACGTCATGGAGCATATGGGATGTTCCAGGAGTTGAAGTTTATATTTCAAGCAAATGCCCGAGTTGAGAGATATGAAGTCTCCAACAAGTTCTATAGCCGCAAGATGAAGGAGAACAGTGATGAAGACATGTACCTAGGGTAGGGACACGGACCTGACCAAAGAGTCCTACCCTAGGACACCCCTAGAATAAGTCACCTTTCAATCGACTTGAAGGTATCCCACTTGACGGGTTCAAGACACTCGACCAAGAAGCTATCACTCGACCATGAAGCCAACCACTCGACTGCCAGGAGACCTAAAGTCACTCCGCAGGCAAACGGTTGGCTGTTAAGTAGTCTTTATGATCATTATAGCACTTTATTAGGGGCGTTACCAGTAACGCCCAACCTTAAATGTACCTTAAACCCTGCATTACTGAGGGCAGGAGGGGGCCGGCGAACTCTATATAAGCCACCCCCTCCTCAGTATGGAGGGTTCGCACCCCTGTAATCCATACACGCATAATCCAGTCGACCGCCTTCGGGCTCCGAGATGTAGGGCTATTACTTCCTCTGAGAAGGGCCTGAACTCGTAAACCTTGTGTGTAACAACTTCCCAATAGCTAAGATCTAGCCTCTCCATATTCACCCCCTACATCACTGTCAGAGTTAGAACCACGACAGTTGGCGCCCACCGTGGGGCAGGAATCTTAGCGCCTGATTGGAGAAGTTGCGATTCTTCCGATCCCTTTGATCATGTTTTCTTGTAGAGTTTTGGTGGGGGACCGCGAGATCCGTCTCGGCGCACTCACCTTCATCGTCGATGACTCCGCCTGGCTTCAGGAGGCACCACTCGACATCGACGCGCTCCCCGTTCGCGGTGCGACGCACTTCCGCGCATGCATTCGTGGCGTCCTCCTGCGGCATCCATCGACCCAGTATCGGTCGGCCCCTGCGTCATCTCCCCGCCCTGTCTCCCACCAGCGCAAGCACTCCGGTCGGTCAAGACTTCAGCGGTGGGTGAGGCATGCGTGGCCCGCTAGTCGGCAGCCCCACAAGTCGCGGCAATCAAGCCCGTCGAATCCCTCTACGGCCTGTTCGACCTGTCGACTGGTTCCGTGGAGACCGCATCCGAGTGCGACAGCAGCGACCCAGCGGCTGAGGTTCTGGCGGTCGATGGAACACACAGTCCCCCCGGTTTCCCTCACGCTGATGGAGGCGCGGGTGGGGGCGATCTGTCGCATCCCCACGATGAGTATCTCCCCGAACCTCTCACATCATCACAGCGAGAGGAGCTTCGCCGCCGGAACACAGACGCCCTCCGCACCCCTATCGTCGGAGAGTCCCCCGAGGCCCGGGCCTTGGAGGACGCGCGTTTGGCTAATTTGGCCGAGCGCACTCGATTGGAGAATCTCCAGCGAGCACTCGACGAGCGAGCGCGTCAGCAGGCTCCCGAGTCTAGTCGACGCCAGCTCTTCCCGCCGACGCAGGTATATCAAACCCCAGTTCAGAATTTGGCCGCTGCGGCCCGTATAGCAGAATCAATTCAGCCCTCCCAGTCAGAGGCTGGCAGGGGCTTGTTACAGATCAGAGCGTTGCTCCGGGCGGCGGGAAACCAGAATTCCGCTGTCTCTCAGTCGCGGAATAGGATCCACAGTCGATATGTCGCAACAGATACAATCGAGTCGGCTCACAGCCCGAGATCGCCCCCGAGGCGTGAGGGACGTGGTGACCGGCATGATCAGTATAGGAGGAATGAGCAGTATGATCACCGATTCGACCGCGATGATCGACGTCGAGTGCCAACCCCTCCCCCGAGGAGTGGGTCGTATGCGCCTCGACGGCAAGATGATAGACGCCCTCATAATGTTGGGCAGAGGATTCTAGTCGACCCCAGAGACCCAGGCTTTGATGCGAGATCGATCCTCGTTCAAGGTTTGGTTGACAGGAACAGAGCTCATCGAGAAGGCCGCAACAGAGATGCGCCTGCCAGCAGCAGAGTACATGCTTCAGGGCCAGAGTGTTTCAGTCGAGCCATCAGAGCCGCAGTGATTCCTCCCAATTTCAGGCTAGCGACTGGAATCAACAAGTTCACCGGTGAATCTAAGCCTGACACTTGGCTCGAAGATTACCGAGTGGCTGTACAGATTGGCGGTGGCAATGATGAGGTGGCCATGAAGCATTTACCTCTCATGTTAGAGGGCTCAGCCAGAGCGTGGCTAAATCAGTTGGCACCCAACAGCATATACACTTGGGAGGACCTCTCCCGAGTGTTTATCACAACCTTTGAAGGAACATGCAAGCGACCTGCAGGCCTTACAGAGTTGCGGTCTTGCGTGCAGAAGCCGAATGAAACTTTGAGGGAATACATCCAGAGGTGGATCACACTGCATCACTCGGTTGAGAATGTGCCAGATCATCAAGCAGTTTGTGCCTTCAAGGAAGGTGTTAAATACAGAGAGTTGAATCTGAAGTTCGGTCGAACTGGAGAGATGTCTCTGAATCGGATGATGGAGATTGCCACCAAGTACGCTAACGGAGAAGATGAAGATCGACTCCGGAGTGGCAAGCAGAAAGCAGTCGCCCAGGAAACCGGAGGCAATTCTGGTCGGAAGCAGAAGCGGAAGGCCGAGCCCGCTGCCCCTGGGGAGGCCCTGGCCGTAGCCCAGGGAAACTTCAAGGGAAAATCCAAGGGCACCTGGAAGCCCAAGAAAATCAAGGATCAGGATGGAAACGATGTTTTGGACCTGCCGTGTCACATCCACACCAAGAAAGATGAAGAGGGCAATTTTATTTACCCAAAACATACCACTCGACAGTGTCGGCTCCTAATCCAGCAGTTTCAAGGCAAGCGGTCCAAGGACAAGGAAAAAGAGTCAGATAGAGTTGAGGACAAGGAAGACAGTGACGATGGATACCCCCAAGTCAATTCCACCCTGATGATTTTTGCCGATGTCGAAAGCAAAAGTCGACTGAAAGTCATTAACCGAGAGGTGAACATGGTTGCCCCGGCAACACCCAGTTACCTGAAGTGGTCTCAGACTGCCATCACATTCGACCAGTCTGATCACCCGACGCACATTGCCACCCCTGGGAGGCAAGCTTTGGTGGTCGACCCAATTGTTGAAGGCACTCGGCTGACTAAAGTCCTGATGGATGGTGGCAGTGGCCTGAACATACTGTATGCTGAAACATTGAAAGGAATGGGCATTCCGATGTCCAGGCTTAGTACCAGTAACATGAATTTCCACGGAGTCATTCCGGGGAAGAAAGCCCAATCACTCGGCCAGATCGCTCTTGGTGTGGTTTTCGGTGATTCAAAGAATTACCGCAAGGAAAAGTTGACATTCGAGGTTGTGGACTTCCAAAGTGCTTATCACGCCATTTTGGGCAGGCCAGCTTACGCACGCTTCATGGCCCGACCATGTTACGTGTATCTCAAACTGAAGATGCCTGGCTCCAAAGGTGTGATCACTGTTACGGGCTATCGGAAGAAGGCGGAAGAGTGCTTCCAGAAGGGCTCAAAGATTGCAGATGCTCAGACGGCAGTGGTCGAGCTGCAAGAGTACCAAAAGACTGCCGATCCAAGCGAGTTGCTACGAGCCAAGAAGCCTGCTTCAGAATCAGCTTTTCAGTCGTCCGGTGAAACAAAGACAATCCACATTCACCCAACCGACCCCGATGCTGCCCCGACTCACATCTCAACGACGCTCGACTCCAAATAGGAAGAAGCGCTCAACCAGCTCCTCCGTGAGAACTGGGACATCTTCGCATGGAAACCCTCTGACATGCCTGGAGTTCCCAGGGGGCTGGCTGAGCACCGTCTACGAGTCGACCCAAAATTCAAGCCTGTGAAGGAACATCTTCGACGATCCGCCCTCCAGAAGAAGCAAGCCATTGGCGAGGAGGTGGCTCGGCTCTTAGCAGCAGAGTTCATCTGAGAAATTTACCACTCCGAGTGGCTCGCCAATGTCGTCATGGTCCCCAAGAAAGACAAGTCACTTCGCATGTGCATTGATTTCAAACATATCAATCGGGCCTGCCCGAAAGATCATTTTCCTCTCCCTCGCATCGACCAAATAGTTGACTCAACTGCGGGATGCGAGAGGTTGTCTTTTCTAGATGCTTATTCCGGGTACCATCAGATCCGTCTATATGGACCCGACGAAATCAAAACAGCCTTCATCACCCCATTCAGATGCTTCTGTTATGTCACCATGCCGTTCGGCCTCAAGAACGCCGGAGCCACATTCATGAGAATGATTCAGAAGTGTTTACTCACTCAAATCAGTCGGAATGTGGAGGCATACATGGATGATATTGTGGTCAAGTCACGCAAAGGTTCCGATCTGCGAGATGACCTTGACGAAACCTTTGCCAACCTCAGGAGGTATGATATCAAGCTCAATCCATCAAAGTGCACATTCGGAGTTCCAGGTGGAAAGTTACTCGGTTTTCTCGTTTCCGAATAGGGGATCGACGCCAATCCTGAAAAAATTGGCACCATACTCCGGATGAAGCGTCCCATTCGTGTGCACGATGTCCAAAAGCTTACGGGCTGCTTGGCCGCCCTAAGTCGATTCATTTCTCGTCTCGGTGAAAAGGCGTTGCCCCTTTACCGACTGATGAAGAAGTCTGACAAGTTCAAGTGGACTCCAGAAGCTGATGCAGCATTTGCAGAGCTCAAAGCTCTGCTCTCCACCCAGCCGGTGCTTGCTGCCCCAATCAGAAAAGAGCCTCTGCTGCTTTACATTGCAACCACAGGCAAGTTGTCAGCACAGTACTTACGGTCGAGCGGGAAGAAGAAGGAAAGGCCTTTAGAGTTCAGCACCCAGTCTATTATGTGTCTGAAGTTTTGACACCTTCAAAACAAAGATACCCTCACTACCAGAAGCTTGTATATGGGATTTATATGACCACCAAGAAGGTTGCACATTACTTCTCTGACCACTCCATTACAGTTGTCAGCGACGCCCCACTGTCAGAGATTCTGCATAATAGAGATGCAACTGGTCGAGTGGCCAAGTGGGCGATTGAACTCCTTCCCTTAGATATCAAGTTTGAAGCAAAGAAGGCTATCAAGTCCCAAGCAATCACAGATTTCATCGCCGAGTGGATTGAACAACAACTTCCGACTCAAGTTCACTCGGAGCACTGGACCATGTTCTTCGATGGATCTAAGATGCTGAATGGTTCCGGTGCTGGGGTAGTTCTAGTCTCCCCCCGAGGAGATAAGCTCAGATATGTTCTCCAGATTCACTTCGATTCCTCCAACAATGAAGTAGAGTATGAAGCACTTTTATATGGATTGCGCATGGCCATTTCACTCGGCGTCCGTCGCCTCATGGTCTATGGCGACTCAGATTTGGTGGTTAATCAGGTGATGAAGGAGTGGGACGTCAGAAGTCCAGCTATGACTGGTTATTGCAATGCAGTGAGAAAGCTAGAAAAGAAATTCGAGGGGTTAGAGCTTCATCACATCCCCCGACTGAAAAATCAAGCAGCTGATGATCTGGCAAAGATAGGCTCCAAGAGAGAAGCCATTCCCAGCAATGTGTTTTTGGAGCACATTCGCTCGCTGTCAGTCCAGGAGGATCCTTTCACAGAAGAAGCCCCACAACCGAAAAGTGCCACAGATCCGACTGAAGTCGAAGTTCCTGCTGTGGTCGACCTAATCATGGAAGTCTTGGCAATCACTCCCGACTGGACAATACCGTACATCGCGTATATCCTAAGGAAAGATCTCCCAGAAGACGAGGAAGAGGCTCGACAGATCGTCCGCCGATCCAAGGCCTTCACAGTCATAAAGGGGAAGTTGTATAGAGAAAGCCCGACTGGAATCGGTCAGAAGTGCATAACACCAGAAGAAGGTCGGATAATCCTTGATGATATCCACTCGGGGACCTGTGGCCACCATGCGTCCTCTCAGACCATTGTGGCTAAAGCATACCGAGCGGGATTTTACTGGCCTAGAGCAAATGAGATGGCAAAAGAGATAGTCGACAAGTGTGGAGGCTGCCAGTTCTACTCCAACATGTCACACAAGCCTGCATCAGCCCTGAAGACCATTCCACTCGTCTGGCCCTTTGCTGTCTGGGGACTGGACATGGTTGGTCCACTGAGAACAGGCAGGAGCGGATTCACGCATGTGCTTGTGGCAGTCGACAAGTTCACCAAATGGATTGAAGCCAAGCCTATCAAGAACCTCGATGCTGGCACTGCTATCAGTTTCGTCAGAGGACTAACATTCAGATATGGAGTCCCTCATAGCATCATCACTGACAATGGGTCAAACTTCGATTCAGACCAGTTCAGAGCTTTTTGCGCCTCTCAAGGCACACGAGTCGACTACGCGTCGGTCGCGCATCCTCAGTCGAATGGACAAGCTGAAAGAGCAAATGGTTTGATTCTCAAAGGACTGAAGCCTCGGCTGATGCGTGATCTCAAGCACGCGGCAGGTGCTTGGGTCGACGAGCTTCCGTCAGTTCTGTGGGGATTGAGGACCACCCCTAACCGGTCGACTGGAAGAACTCCATTCTTTCTGGTTTATGGAGCCGAAGCGGTTCTGCCAAGTGATCTTCTTCACAACGCGCCCTGAGTCGAGCTTTACACCGAAGATGAAGCAGAACAGGCCCGGCATGACGCAGTCGACCTCCTAGAAGAAGAGAGGGAGATGGCCATGACCAGATCGACCATTTATCAGCAAGACTTGCGTCGATTCCACGCCCGGAATGTGAAGAGTCGAGCCTTCCAAGAAGGAGATTTGGTCCTCCGAGTGGATCAACAGAAACCACACAAGCTTGCTCCTACTTGGGAAGGCCCCTTCATCATCACCAGAGTCCTCCACAATGGAGCGTATCACCTCTACAATATTGATCGCTAGGTCGACGAGCCTCGAGCTTGGAATGCGGAACTACTCCGCCCCTTTTACACTTGAGCTCTCCCTTGGACGAGATGTAATAAGAAAAATTCTTGCAGTTCGTTTTTATCAAAGGCAAGAGTGTTCCATTAATTGTTATCACTTTTGTTTTCATACGGAATCCCCCAGTGGGTGACTTAGCTGCGAATCCGTTTGCCTAAGTTTGAAAAAATCCTACCGAGTGGAGAGCGATCCTCCCACTCGGAGGCTTAGCTGCAGTCCAGCACTCGCCTAAGTTCTCTCACCTAGAGACTTAGCTGCAGTCCGGCACTCGCCTAAGTTTGAAAAAATCCTACCGAGTGGAGAGCAAACCTCCCACTCGGAGGCTTGGCTGCAGCCCAGTGCTCGCCTAAGTGTTTAAAATCCTACCGAGTGGAGAGCGATCCTCCCACTCGGAGGCTTACCTGCAGTCCAGCACTCGCCTAAGTTCTCTCACCTAGAGACTTAGCTGCAGTCCGGCACTCGCCTAAGTTTGAAAAAATCCTACCGAGTGGAGAGCAAACCTCCCACTCGGAGGCTTAGCTGCAGCCCAGTGCTCGCCTAAGTGTTTAAAATCCTACCGAGTGGAGAGC
>NC_057806.1:476726198-476726549 GCF_018294505.1 Triticum aestivum
GGCACTCGCCTAAGTTTGAAAAAATCCTACCGAGTGGAGAGCGATCCTCCCACTCGGGGGCTTAGCTGCAGTCCAGCACTCGCCTAAGTTCTCTCGCCTAGAGACTTAGCTGCAGTCCGGCACTCGCCTAAGTTTGAAAAAATCCTACCGAGTGGAGAGAGATCCTCCCACTCGGGGGCTTAGCTGCAGTCCAGCACTCGCCTAAGTTCTCTCGCCTAGAGACTTAGCTGAAGTCCGGCACTCGCCTAAGTTTGAAAAAATCCTACCGAGTGGAGAGCAAACCTCCCACTCGGGGGCTTAGCTGCAGCCCAGTGCTCGCCTAAGTGTTTAAAAATCCTACCGAGTGGAGAG
>NC_057806.1:476726810-476826188 GCF_018294505.1 Triticum aestivum
TTAGCTGCAGTCCAGCACTCGCCTAAGTTCTCTCGCCTAGAGACTTAGCTGCAGTCCGGCACTCGCCTAAGTTTGAAAAAATCCTACCGAGTGGAGACCAAACCTCCCACTCGGGGGCTTAGCTGCAGCCCAGTGCTCACCTAAGTGTTTAAAAATCCTACCGAGTGGAGAGCAAACCTCCCACTCGGGGGCTTAGCTGCAGCCCAGTGCTCGCCTAAGTGTTTAAAAATCCTACCGAGTGGAGAGCAAACCTCCCACTCGGGGGATTAGCTGCAGCCCAGTGCTCGCCTAAGTGTTTAAAAATCCTACCGAGTGGAGAGTAAACCTCTCACTCGGAGGCTTAGCTACAGCCCAGTGCTCGCCTAAGTACAAGACTCGACCTAATCCGCGAGTCGACCGCTACCTTCTCCCTCGGTGCTGCGTCGCAAATACAAGATTATTCCGAGTGAAGATCAAGTTCCACTCGACGAATCAAACAGTGAAGATATCCAACGAGAAATCAAGTTCAGAAAAAGCCCAGAAGGTCCCAGACCTCAAAGTACTCGGGCCCTCGACTTGGCGAGTTTAAACGGTTACAAATCCACTCGGCATCCCGAGGTAAATTCAAAGTTTTTCACTCCTCGGGAGGAGGACTAGAAGGGGCGACGAACTCATCCAAGTCGATCCCGTCGGCAATGCGGGTGGCAGCAGCGATGAAGGTCTCCATGAAGTCTTGAAAGCTGTGCTTCCTGGTATTGGCAACTTGGATGGCCGCCAACTTTTCTTATCGCGCCTCCTTGCAATGGACGCGGACCAGAGACAGAGCGACATCAGCACCACATCTAGCAGAATATTTCTTCCATTCCGCCACTCGACCTGGGACTTTGTTAAGTCGAGCCATCAGAGACTCGAGGTCGTTCTGAAGCGTCGTCCCAGGGCAGAGTGATGTGTCGATCCGCGACATTGCAACTTTCAGCCGATCCAGATAATCAACGATGCTGGTAACACGAGACTCCAGTCGGAGCACGTTCATGGCAGCCTCGTCCTTCACAAGAGAGTTAACAGGGTCCAAGCTTGGCCACACTTGACTGGTCTCCTCTTCAAAGTTCTGACAGAATTCTGCAAACACGATTCAAGAGTAAGACAGTGGCCCTACGCAGGCTTGGCAAACTGCAAGACATTCGGGGCAGAGTAATTACCTTCGAGCATGACGAACAGCTTCTTGGCAAGTCCACCGAGATAAACCTCCAGGTCTTTTACCTTCCCCGCCAGCTCACCCGCCTTGTCGTGCAGAGCCATCTTCTCCTTCTTCAGTCGACTGGCATCTCGATTAGCTGTCTCGAGAGCGGTTTTCAGTCTGGAGTTCTCCTGTTCAAGAGCTCTGACCGAAGCCAATTTCTCCTCTACAAGCTTCGTTTTGCTCGAGGCCTCCTTCTGTGCCTCTGCAAGGTCTTGGTCCTTCTTCCTCAGAGCTTCCTCTAGTTTATCTGTGGTGCGTCGAGTGGAACCAACATCAAGAATGGACAAGAAAGAAAAACCACCTGTTAAGAATAGAGAACCTCACAAGCCATACCTTTTGCTTCTTCTTGCGCCTTCCTCAAATTCTCCTGAGCAAGCTTCAAGTTAAGGTTGAGCTGGATCTGCTGATTCTCCAACTCAGTATAGCGAGCTACAAGTTCGCAAGATTTCTGTAAAAAGGAAAATCAGTCGACAGGCGTCCAAGATAAGTTGCTTCCGAGTAACTAAGAGACAATGATGACGTTTCTAAAGACCACAGCCGAATCAAAAACATTTGACAGTAGTCTCGGGGACTACACCCAGTGGGTGCACTCAGCGTGCCCCCACTGGTTCGACCAAAAAAAAAAGTCGACTGCCCGCAGTCGACCGGATACAATTCCACTCGATCTGGCCCGACCAAACCGAGTGAAGAAATACATCTACAGCAACACAATGTAAAGACTACAGTCGACTGCCAGCAGTCCACCGTAGTCTCGGGGACTACACCCAGTGGGTGCACTTAGCGTGCCCCCACTCGTCCAAGAATTGGAAGACACACCCAGTGGGTGTACAGATGCAGATACAAAAGATCTCGGAAAAGAGACTCTTCAAACAGCATATCATAACAGACCAAGTGTTGAGTCGACTGACCTGGACGTTGCTCTGAAGAGCCGAACTCGCGTCATAGGCTGCTTGGCTGGCCTCCCGATCCATCTTCACTTGCTCCATCATGATCCCTGCCTGGCGTATAGCCTCCTTTGCAGCAGCCGCTTGGTCCTTAGGGACGGGGTATGTGGCAAAAAGCGAAGACGGATCCGCAGTCGACGACGAGGGCCGCGCACTCGCCAGAGGAACGGCGAAGGTCACTGAAGCCCGAGTGGTGTCACCACCATCCCGAGCCTCGGCCTCGGACGCCGGAGCGGATTGGGGGGTCTTGTTAGCCGACGCCCTCTTGTGCCTCCTCACTCTCAATGGACCGTTGTCATCGTCATCCGGGAGGTCGATAACATGAGGAGGGGCTACAAAGGAAAAGTTCAATCGACCAGCGTTGCAGCAAATGACCAGTCGACTCAATACAGAATGTCAGTAATCGTACCAGGGTTGGAGGTAGCAGCATCCTCCATCTCTTGGTCGTCACCCTTGGCGGAGACCTCAGAAGTAGCAGCACTGCAAAACTCGAAAGTCAGTCGGTTGGCTCAATGGATCGACCAAGGATCTGTCCATGGTCGATGAAGGAAAACAAGTTTTATTATTACCCGGAGATGGTAGGAACAGCTATCTTCATCTTGGGCAGAGCCTTGGGCGGCTTGGATGGCGTCGCTCGTGGATGCTTGGGAGCCTTCCCAGTCGGCGGAGGAGAAGAAGTCCGAGGGCGTTTCGACGACTGCCCAACAGGAGCAGTCGCCTTGCCACGTTCCCGCGCTGGATCGTGGGTGAGCTTGGATCGCCCCTCCGGGCGGGGGGTTCAACCTCCTCCTCCTCCCCTTCGCTGGAGAAGATGTCGTCGCCTCCCTCTCCCTCACCGTCGGACTCCCACTCGCCTTGGTCGTCCCCGCTCTCACCTCCGCTCGCCTCCCCTTCCTCAGTCGACCCCTGTGCCCCGTTGGGCGTCGAGTACATCTTGGTGGTCGCCTGGAAAACAACAGACAAGACGAAAGTCAATCGACTTATTCAAAGAAGACCAATACAGAAGACAAGATATCAGTCGGGAGCACCAAGACATACCTGGTCCACCTCATACGAGTTGTCGAGTGGGATTACCCTCCTGGCTCCTCGGGGGTTGTCTTTGTTCCCCGTGATGCTCGACAGCCACCCCTCCACCATCTCGTCGGTGACCTCCTCCGGGTGGACCCGAGTGGTGTCGTCAAGACCCGAATACAGCCACATCGGGTGGTCGCGGGCCTGGAGCGGTTGGATGCGCCTTTGAAGGAAGACCTCCAGCAGGTCCATACCAGTCACGCCCTCGCGGACAAGCTCAACCACTCGACTTGCCAGCACCTTGACTTGGGCCTTTTCCTCCGGCGCGACTTTCAGAGAGGCAGGCTTCTCGGCTCGGTCGAGTGAAAAAAGTGGAAGACCAGTCAACTGTCCTAGGGTCGCCTCGTCCTTGCAGTAGAACCAGGTCGACTGCCAGCCACGGACCGACTCCGGGAAGGTGATAGATGGAAAACAACTCTTCCCCCTCGTCTGGATCGCCAGGCCCCCGCATAGCTGGATCACCTGCGTCCTCTCGTCACTCGACTTAGCCTTCTTGACCGATTGAGAACGGCAGGTAAAGATGTGTTTGAAGAGTCCCCAATGAGGTCGACAACCCAAGAAAGCCTCACACATAGAGATGAAAGCAGCAAGGTAGACAATGGAGTTGGGAGTGAAGTGGTGGAGCTGCGCTCCAAAGAAATTCAGGAAACTCCGGAAGAAAGGATGGGGCGGCAGAGAAAACCCTCGGTCGATGTGGGTGGCTAGGAGCACGCACTCACCGTCGCGGGGTTGAGGTTCGATCTCTCCCCCCGGAAGACGCGCAGCTTCATGGGGAATGACTCCCCCCTCGACCATGTCGTCGAGATCCTCTTGCCGGAGCACCGATGGCATCCAGTCGCCCTGGATCCAACCTTTGGGCAGAGCGGTCCTGGAGGAGGATCCGCCCCGAGCAGACCTCTTCCCTTTCCCCGCCGCCGCCGCCTTCTTCGCGCGCTCTAGAGCGGAGGTCTTGCTCTTCGTCATCGTCGCCGGCGAAGTCTCACACGGGCCTGCTACGCTGGGGCGAGAACGGAGGTGGCGGAAGGACTTGCGAAGGGGGAGAGGCGGAAGAAAGGAGGAGAAGAGAGTGCACTGCTTGAAAACCCCGAGCCAGCGATTTATAAGGGACCGCTTCCGAGTGGCTGACTGGTAGGCCCAGGCCATCCAGTCAAATCCCGCAGCAGACGCGCGCGCAGTACATGGCGAAAAAGGCGACGCGGGGATCGAGGAGCTTCCGCTTTATCGCTTCCGATTACTGCGGCCGCTCCCGTCCCGCGTGCTTCCCAAAATCCGAATCCCGCGACATCCGTGGGCCGCAGAACACCTTGTCAAAACAGAAGACCCCGATCGCGCCGGCGCTCGGTATGTCACAAACAAAGAAATTCACTCGACGAAAGGCCTGGAATGGATCAAGGCGACTGAAAAAGGTTGGCAACGTCATCCATGACGATTGACCCAAAACGAGGCGCTCACATAGCCCGAAGAACCAGTCGGAAAGATCTCCAACTCTTTCCCCACTCTAACCTCGATCCATTCGGGGGCTAACGATGAAGACATGTACCTAGGGTAGGGACACGGACCTGACCAAAGAGTCCTACCCTAGGACACCCCTAGAAGAAGTCACCTTTCAATCGACTTGAAGGTATCCCACTCGACGGGTTCAAGACACTCGACCAAGAAGCTATCACTCGACCATGAAGCCAACCACTCGACTGCCAGGAGACCTAAAGTCACTCCGCAGGCAAACGATCGGCTGTTAAGTAGTCTTTATGATCATTATAGCACTTTATTAGGGGCGTTACCAGTAACGCCCAACCTTAAATGTACCTTAAACCCTGCATTACTGAGGGCAGGAGGGGGCCGGCGAACTCTATATAAGCCACCCCCCTCCTCGGTATGGAGGGTTCGCACCCCTGTAATCCATACACGCATAATCCAGTCGACCGCCTCCGGGCTCCGAGACGTAGGGCTATTACTTCCTCTGAGAAGGGCCTGAACTCGTAAACCTCGTGTATAACAACTTCCCAATAGCTAAGATCTAGCCTCTCCATATTCACCCCCCTACATCACTGTCAGAGTTAGAACCACGACAAACAGTTCTGTCAGTGAACACATACTCAGAATGTCTGGGTACCATAACTACTTGACTCAACTGGGAGTTAATCTTCCTGATGATAGTGTAATTGATAGAGTTCATCAATCACTACCACCAAGCTATAAAGGCTTCGTGATGAACTATAACATGCAAGGGATGGAAAAGACAATTCCCGAGCTCTTCGTGATGCTAAAGGCTGTGGAGATAGAAATCAAGAAGCAGCATTAAGTGTTGATGGTTAACAAGACCACTAGTTTCAAGAAAAAAGGCAAAGGGAAGAAGGGGAACTTCAAGAAGAATAGCAAGCAAGTTGCTGCTCCCGGGAAGAAGCCCAAGTCTGGACCTAAGCCTGAAACTGAGTACTTCTACTGCAAAGGCACTGGTCACTGGAAGCGGAACTGCGCTCATATTTGCAACTCGAAACAGGGGCTACGGATTAATCGAAGATTGGCTAAGGATGAGGTGACGATGCGCGTCGGAAATGGTTCCAAGGTTGATGTGATCGCCATCGGCACGCTACCTCTACATCTACCTTCAGGATTAGTTTTTGACCTGAATAATTGTTATTTGGTGCCAGCATTGAGCATGAACACTATATCTGGATCTTGGTTGATGCGAGACGGTTATTCACTTAAATAAGAGAACAATGGTTGTTCTATTTATGTGAATAATATCTTTTATGGTCATGCACCCTTGATGAGTGGTCTATTTTTGTTGAATCTCGATCGTAGTGATACACATATTCATAATATTGAATCCAAAAGATGCAAAGTTAATGATGATAGTGCAACTTATTTGTGGCACTGCCGTTTATGTCATATTGGTGTAAAGCTCATGAAGAAACTCCATGTTGATGGAGTTTTGGAATCACTTGATTATGAATCACTTGATACTTGCGAACCATGCCTCATGGGCAAGATGACTAAGACTCCGTTCTCCAAAACAATGGAGCGAGCCACTGACTTATTGGAAATAATACACACCGATGTATGCGGTCCGATAGTGTTGAGGATCGCGACGGGTATCGTTATTTTCTAACCTTCACAGATGATTTGAGCAGATATGGGTATATCTACTTAATGAAACATAAGTCTGAAACATTTGAAAAGTTCAAAGAATTATAGAGTGAAGTAGAAAATCATCATAACAAGAAAATAAAATTTCTACAATCTGATCGTGGAGGTGAATATTTGAGTTATGAGTTTGGTCTTCATTTGACACAATGTGGAATAGTTTCGCAACTCACGCCACCTGGAACACCACAGTGTAATGGTGTGTCCGAACGTCGTAACCGTACTTTATTAGATATGGTGCGATCTATGATGCCTCTTACCGATTTACCACTATCGTTTCGGGGTTATGCTTTAGAGACAGATGCATTCACATTAAATAGGGCACCATCTAAATCCGTTGAGATGACACCATATGAACTGTGGTTTAGCAAGAAACCTAAGCTGTCGTTTCTTAAAGTTTGGGGTTGCGATGCTTATCTGAAAAAGCTTCAACCTGATAAGCTCGAAACCAAATCGGAGAAATGCGTCTTCATATGATACCCAAAGGAAACTATTGGGTACACCTTCTATCACAGATCCGAATGCAAGATATTTGTTGCTAAGAATGGATCCTTTCTAGAGAAGGAGTTTCTCTCGAAAGAAGTGAGTGGGAGGAAAGTAGAACTTGATGCGGTATTTGTACATTCTCCCGAATTGGAAAGTAGTTCATCACAGAAATCAGTTCCAGTGATTCCTACACCAATTAGTGAGGAAGCTAATGATGATGATCATGAAACTTCAGATCAGGTTACTACCGAACCTCGTAGGTCAACCAGAGTACGATCCGCACCGAAGTGGTACAGTAATCATGTTTTGGAAGTCATGTTACTGGACCATGACGAAACTACGAACTATGAGGAAGCGATGATGAGCCTAGATTCTGCGAAATGGCTTGAGGCCATGAAATCTGAGATGGGATCCATGTATGAGAATAAAGTGTGGACTTTGGTTGACTTGCCCGATGATTGGAAAGCCATAGAGAATAAATGGATCTTGAAGAAGAAGACTGACGTTGACGGTAATGTTACTGTCTACAAAGCTCGAGTTGTTGCGAAAGGTTTTCGACAAGTTCAAGGAATTGACTATGATGAGACCTTCTCACCCGTAGCGATGCTTAAGTCTATCTGAATCATGTTAGAAATTGCCACATTTTATGATTATGAAATTTGGCAAATGGATGTCAAAACTGCATTCCTTAATGGATTTCTTAAAGAAGAGTTGTATAAGATGCAACCAGAAGGTTTTGTCGATCCTAAAGGTGCTAACAAAATGTGCAAGCTCCAGCGATCCATTTATGGACTGGTGCAAGCCTCTCGGAGTTGGAATATACGCTTTGATAGTGTGATCAAAGCATATAGTTTTATATAGACTTTTGGAGAAGCTGTATTTACAAGAATGTAAGTGCGAGCTCTGTAGCATTTCTAATATTATATGTGGATGACATATTGTTGATTGGAAATAATACAGAATTTCTGGATAGCATAAAAGGATACTTGAATAAGAATTTTTCAATGAAAGACCTCGATGAAGCTGCTTATATATTGGGCATCAAGATCTATAGAGATAGATCAAGACGCTTAATTGGACTTTCACAAAGCACATACCTTGATAAAGTTTTGGAGAAGTTCAAAATGGATCAGTCAAAGAAAGGGTTCTTTCCTGTGTTTCAAGGTGTGAAGTTGAGTCAAACTCAATGCCCGACCACTGCAGAAGATAGAGAGAAAATGAAAGTCATTCCCTATGCTTCATCCATATGTTCTATCATGTATGCAATGTTGTGTACCAGACCTGATGTGTGCCTTGCTATAAGTTTAGCAGAGAGGTACCAAAGTAATCCAGGAGTGGATCACTGGACAACAGTTAAGAACATCCTAAAATACCTGAAAAGGACTAAGGATATGTTTCTCGTTTATGGAGGTGACAAAGAGCTTGTTGTAAATGGTTACATCGATGCAAGCTTTGACACTGATCCGGATAAAAATAAAATTGGGTTGCCTCCCAACAAGCGCTATCGTTTAACACCCCTAGCTAGGCATAAAAAGCAAGGATAGATCTAGGTATTGCCATCTTTGGTAGGCAATCCATAAGTGGCTCTCATAATAGATTCATAAGGTAATTTAATTTTATTTCTAGGAAAGCGTTCCATGCCTTTCCTTAATGGAAATTGGAATCTAATATTTCCTTCCTTCATATCAATAATTGCACCAATCGTTCTAAGGAAAGGTCTACCAAGAATAATAGGACATGAAGGATTTCAATCTATGTGAAGAACAATAAAATCTATGGGTACATAATTCCTATTTTCAACAATAAAAACATCATTAATTCTTCCCATAGGTTTTTTAATAGTGGATTCCGCAAGGTGCAAGTTTAGAGAACAATCATCAAATTCACGGGAACCTAACAAATCACACAAAGTCTTTGGAATCGTGGAAACACTAGCACCCAAATCACATAAAGCATAAAACTCATGATATTTAATTTTATTTTTAATAGTTGGTTCCCACTCATCATAAAGTTTTCTAGGGATAGAAACTTCCAATTCAAGTTTTTCTTCATAAGATTGCATCAAGGCATCAACGATATGTTTAGTGAACGCTTTATTTTGACTATAAGCGTGAGGAGAATTTAGCACGGATTGCAACAAGGAAATACAATTAATCAAAGAGCAATTTTCATAATTAAATTCCCTAAAATCCAAAATAGTGGGTTTAGCAACATCTAGGGTTTTAATTTCTTCAATCCCACTTTTATCAATTTTAGCATCAAGATCTAAAAACTCCGAATTCTTGGAACGTCTTCTAGGTAAAGGTGGATCATATTCAGTCCCATCATTATCAAGATTCATATTGCAAAACAAAGATTTAATAGGGGACACATCTATAACTTTTAGATCTTCATCTTTATTTTCATAGGAACTAGAAGAACACGCTCTTATAAAGGCATCTTTCTTAGCACGCATCCTGGCGATTCTTTCTTTGCACTCATCAATGGAAATTCTCGTGCCTTTGAGAGTTTCATTGATATCATGCTTAGGTGTAATAGATCTAAGTTTCAAAGAATCAGCATCAAGAGAAATTCTATCAACGTTCCTAGCCAACTCATCAATCTTAAGCAATTTTTCTTCAATCAAAGCATTGAAATTCTTTTGCGAAATAATAAATTCTTTAATATTAGATTCAAAATTAGAGGGCATCTTATTATAATTTCCATAAGAATTGTTGTAGAAATTACCATAATTATTGGAGGGATTACTAGGATAAGGCCTAGGATTAAAATTTCCTCTATACTCGTTGTTACCAAAATTGTTCCTACCAACAAAATTCACATCCATAGATTCATTATTATTCTCAATCAAAGTAGACAAGGGCATATCATTAGGATCAGAAGAAATACTTTTACTAGCAAATAATTCCATAAGTTCATCCATCTTTCCACTCAACACATTAATTTCTTCTATCGCATGCACCTTTTTATTAGTAGATCTTTCAGTATGCCATTGAGAATAATTAACCATAATATTATCTAGGAGTTTAGCAGCTTCTCCTAAAGCGATTTCCATGAAAGTGCCTCCCGCGGCCGAATCTAAAATATGTCTAGATGCAAAATTGAATCCAGCATAAAAAATTTGTATAATCATCCACAAATTCAAACCATGAGTAGGGCAATGACGTATCATTAATTTCATCCTCTCCCAAGATTGTGCAACATGTTCATGATCAAGTTGCTTATAATTCATAATATCGTTTCTAAGGGAGATGATCTTAGCGGGAGGAAAATACTTAGAGATAAAAGCATCTTTGCACTTATTCCATGAGTCAATACTATTTTTAGGCAAAGACGAAAACCAAGCTTTACCATGATCTTTAAGCGAAAAAGGAAATAGCTTTAATTTAACTATATCATTATCCACATCTTTCTTCTTTTGCATATCACACAAATCAATGAAGCTATTTAGATGGGTAGCAGCATCTTCACTAGGAAGGCCGGAAAACGGATCTTTCATGACAAGATTCAGCAAAGCAGTATTAATTTCACAAGATTCAGCATCGGTAAGAGGAGCAATCGGAGTGTGCTACCACTTGAGCACTGCATTGGATTTCCCCAAAGAGGAAGGGATGATGCAGCAAAGTAGCGTAAGTATTTCCCTCAGTTTTTGAGAACCAAGGTATAAATCCAGTAGGAGGCTACGCTCGAGTCCCTCGTACCTACACAAAAACAATAGCTCAATGCAACCAACGCGCTTAGGGGTTGTCAATCCCTTCACGGTCACTTACGAAAGTGAGATCTAATAGAGATGATAAGTAATATTTTTGGTATTTTTGGTATAGATATGAAAAGTAAAAAGTAAAAGCAAAGCAATAATAAAGTGATGGAGATTGATATGATGAGAAAGAGACCCGGGGGCCATAGGTTCCACTAGTGGCTTCTCTCAAGAGCATAAGTATTCTACGGTGGGTGAACAAATTACTGTTGAGTAATTGACAGAATTGAGCATAGTTATGAGAATATCTAGGTATGATCATGTATATAGGCATCACGTCCAAGACAAGTAGACCGAAACGATTCTGCATCTACTACTATTACTCCACGCATCGACCGCTGTCCAGCATGCATCTAGAGTATTAAGTTAAAAACAGAGTAACGCCTTAAGCAAGATGACATGATGTAGAGGGATAGTTTCATGCAATATGATAAAAACCCCATCTTGTTATCCTCGATGGCAACGATACAATACGTGCCTTGCTGCCCCTTCTGTCACTGGGAAAGGACAACGCAAGATCGAACCCAAAGCTAAGCACTTCTCCCATGGCAAGAAAAACCAATCTAGTATGCCAAACCAAACTGATAATTCGAAGAGACTTGCAAAGATAACCAATCATACATAAAAGAATTCAGAGAAGATTCAAATATTATTCATAGATAGACTTGATCATAAACCCACAATTCATCGGTCTCAACAAACACACCGCAAAAAGAAGATTACATCAAATAGATCTCCATGAGAGAGGGGGAGAACATTGTATTGAGATCCAAAAAGAGAGAAGAAGCCATCTAGCTACTAACTATGGACCCGTAGGTCTGAAATAAACTACTCACACTTCATCGGAGGGGCTTGGATGATGATGTAGAAGCCCTCCGTGATCGATGCCCCCTCCGGCGGAGCTCCGGAACAGGCCCCAAGATGGGATCTCGTGGATACAGAAAGTTGCGGCGGTGGAATTAGGTTTTTGGCTGCATCCCCGATCATTTGGGGGTACGTGGATATATATAGGAGGAAGAAGTACGTCGGTGGAGCTTCGAGGGGCCCACGAGGCAGGGGGCGCGCCCTAGGGGGGTGCCCTCCACCCTCATGACTGCCTTGTGGATTTCTTGACGGAGGGTCCAAGTCTCCTGGATCTTATCTGATGAGAAAATCACGTTTCCGAAGGTTTCATTCCGTTTGGACTCCGTTTGATATTCCTTTTCTTTGAAACCCTAAAACAGGTAAAAACAACAATTCTGGGCTGGGCCTCCGGTTAATAGGTTAGTCCCAAAAATAATATAAAAGTGGATAATAAAGCCCAATAATGTCTAAAATAGTATATAATATAGCATGGAGCAATAAAAAATTATAGATACGTTGGAGACGTATCAAGCATCCCCAAACTTAATTCCTACTCGTCCTCGAGTAGGTAAATGATAAAAAAGAATTTTTGATGCGGAATGCTACTTGGCATAATTTTAATGTAATTCTTCTTAATTGTGGTATGAATATTCAGATCCGAAAGATTCAAGACAAAAGTTCATATTGACATAAAAATGATAATACTTCAAGCATACTAACTAAGCAATTATGTCTTCTCAAAATAACATGGCCAAAGAAAATTCATCCCTACAAAATCATATGGTTTAGTCATGTTTCATTTTCGTCAGACAAGAATGCTCTCATCATGCACAACCCCGATGACAAGCCAAGCAATTGTTTCATACTTTAGTAATCTCAAACCTATAAACTTTCACGCAATATATGAGCACGAGCCATGGACATAGCACTATGGGTGGAATAGAATATAATGAGGGGGGTTATGTGGAGAAGACAAAAAAGGAGAAAGTCTCACATCAACAAGGATAATCAATGGGCTATGGAGATGCCCACCGATTGATGTTAATGCAAGGAGTAGGGATTGCCATGCAACGGATGCACTAGAGATATAAATGTATGAAAGCTCAACAAAAGAAACTAGTGGATGTGCATCCAACTTGCTTGCTCATGAAGACCTAGGGCACTTGAGGAGGCCCATTGTTGGAATATACAAGCCAAGTTCTATAATGAAAAATTCCCACTAGTATATGAAAGTGATAACATGAGAGACTCTCTACTATGAAGATCATGGTGCTACTTTGAAGCACAAGTGTGATCAAAGGATAGTAACATTGTCCCTTCTCTCTTTTTCTCTCATTTTTTTGGGACTTCTCTTTTTTTATGGCATTTCTCTCTTTTTTTGGGGCCTTCTCTTTTTTATGGCCTTTTTTTATTCCTCACTTGGGACAATGCTCTAATAATGATGATCATCACACTTCTATTTATTTACAACTCAATGATTACAACTCGATACTAGAACAAAGATGACTCTATATGAATGCCTCCGGCGGTGTACCGGGATATGCAATGAACCAAGAGTGACATGTATGAAAGAATTATGAACGGTGGATTTGCCACAAATACTATGTCAACTACATGATCATGCTAAGCAATATGACAATGATGAATGTGTCATGATGAACGGAATGATGGAAAGTTGCATGGCAATATATCTCGGAATGGCTATGGAAATGCCATAGTAGGTAGGTATGGTGGCTGTTTTGAGGAAGATATAAGGAGGTTTATGTGTGAAAGAGTGTATCATATCACAGGGTTTGGATGCACCGGCGAAGTTTGCGCCAACTCTCAATGTGAGAAAGGGCAATGCATGGTACAGAAGAGGCTAGCAAGGATGGAAGGGTGAGAGTGCGTATAATCCATGGACTCAACATTAGTCATAAAGAACTCACATACTTATTGCAAAAATCTACAAGTCATCAAAAACCTCGGCACTACGCGCATGCTCCTAGGGGGATAGATTGGTAGGAAAAGACCATCGCTCGTCCCCGGCCGCCACTCATAAGGAAGACAATCAAATAACACCTCATGTTTAAAATTTGTTGCATAACGTTTACCATACGTGCATGCTACGGGACTTGCAAACTTCAACACAAGTATTTCTCAATTTCACAACTACTCAACTAGCATGACTTTGATATTATTACCTCCATATCTTAAAACAATTATCAAGCATCAAACTTTTCTTAGTATTCAACACACTCATACGAAAGTTTTATTATTAATCTGGCATACCAAGCAGATTAGGATTTTAAGCAAATTACCATGCTATTAAGACTCTCAAAATAATCTAAGTGAAGCATGAGAGATCAATAGTTTCTATAAAACAAATCCACCACCGTGCTCTAAAAGATATAAGTGAAGCACTAGAGCAAAACTATAAAGCTCAAAAGATATAAGTGAAGCACATAGAGTATTCTATCAAATTCCAAATCATGTATGGCTCTCTCAAAACGTGTGTACAATGATGTCTACTACACAACCTTCTTCTTGTAGACGTTGTTGGGCCTCCAAGTGTAGAGGTTTGTAGGACAGTAGCAAATTTCCCTCAAGTGGATGACCTAAGGTTTATCAATCCGTAGGAGGCGTAGGATGAAGATGGTATCTCTCAAGCAACCCTGCAACCAAATAACAAAGAGTCTCTTGTGTCCCCAACACACCCAATACAATGGTAAATTGTATAGGTGCACTAGTTTGGCAAAGAGATGGTGATACAAGTGCAATATGGATAGTAGATAATAGTATTTGTAATCTGAAAATATAAAAACAGCAAGGTAACAAGTGATAAAAGTGAGCGTAAACGGTATTGCAATGTGTTAAAACAAGGCCTAGGGTTCATACTTTCGCTAGTGTAAGTCCTCTCAACAATACTAACATAATTTTATCATAAAACTATCCCTCAACATGCAACAAAGAGTCACTCCAAAGTCACTAATAGCGGAGAACGAACGAAGAGATTATGGTAGGGTACGAAACCACCTCAAAGTTATTCTTTCCAATCAATCCGTTGGGCTATTTCTATAAGTGTCACAAACAGCCCTAGAGTTCGTACTAGAATAACACCTTAAGTAACAAATAAACCAAAACCCTAATGTCACCTAGATACTCCAATATCACCTCAAGTATCCGTGGGTATGATTATACGATATGCATCACACAATCTTAGATTCATCTATTCAACCAACACAAAGGACCTCAAAGAGTGCCCAAAAGTTTCTACCGGAGAATCACGACGAAAATGTGTGCCAACCCCTATGCATAGGTTCCCAATGTCACGAAACCCGCAAGTTGGTCACCAAAACATACATCAAGTGGCACGTGGTATCCCATTGTCACCATAGATATCCACGGCAAGACATACATCAAGTGTTCTCAAGTCTTTAAAAACTCAATCCGATAAGATTACTTCAAAGGGGAAACTCGATTCATTACAAGAGAGAAGAGGGGGGAAGAAACATCATAGGATCCAAATATAATAGCAAAGCTCGTGATACATCAAGATCGTATCATCTCAAGAACATGAGAGAGAGAGAGATCAAACACATAGCTACTGGTACATACCCTCAGCCCCGAGGGAGAACTACTCCCTCCTCATCATGGAGAGCACCGGGATGATGAAGATGGCCACCGGAGAAGGATTGCCCCTGAATGGGTGTAGATTGGTTTTCGGTGGCTACGGAGGCTTCTGGCGGCGGAACTCCCGATCTATTGTTGCGTTCTGGAAGTTTTAGGTCACGTAGGTATATATGGGTGCAGGAGGTACGTCAGGGGAGCCACGAGGGCCCCACGAGACAGGGGGCGTGCCCTAGGGGGGTGGGGGCGCCCCCACCCTCGTGAGCACCTCGTTCCTTCCTTAACATGGGGTCCAAGTCCATCAGGTGTGTTTCCTTCCAAAAATAACTTCTCTAGTTGATTTCGTTCCGTTTCGACTCTGTCTGATATTCATTTTCTTCAAAACACTGAAATAGGCATAAAACAACAAATCTAGGCTGGGCCTCCGGTTAATAGGTTAGTCCCAAAAATAATATAAATGTGGATAATAAAGCCCAATATTGCCCAAAACAGTAGATAATATAGCATGGAGCAATCAAAAATTATAGATACCTTGGGGACGTATCAAGCATCCCCAAGCTTAATTCCTGCTTGTCCTCGAGTAGGTAAATGATAAAAAGAGAATTTTTGATGCGGAGTGCTACTTGGCATAATTTCAATGCAAATCTTCTTAATTGTGGTATGAATATTCAGATTAGAAAGATTCAAGACAAAAGTTTATATTGACATAGAAAATAATAATACTTCAAGCATACTAATAAAGCAATTATGTCTTCTCAAAATAACATGCCCAAAGAAAGCTATCCCTACAAAATCATATAGTCTGGCTATGCTCCATCTTCACCACACAAAATATTTAAATCATGCACAACCCCGATGACAAGCCAAGCAATTGTTTCATACTTTTGATGTCCTCAAACTTTTTCAATCTTCACGCAATACAAGAGCGTGAGCCATGGACATAGCACTATAGGTGGAATAGAATGGTGGTTGTGGAGAAGACAAAAAGGGAGAAGATAGTCTCACATCGACTAGGCGTATCAACGGGCTATGGAGATGCCCATCAATAGATATCAATATGAGTGAGTAGGGATTGCCATTCAACAGATGCACTAGAGCTATAAGTGTATGAAAGCTCAAAAAGAAACTAAGTGGGTGTGCATCCAACTCGCTTGCTCATGAAGACCTAGGGCACTTGAGGAGGCCCATCATTGGAATATACAAGCCAAGTTCTATAATGTAAAATTCCCACTAGTATATGAAAGTGACAACATATGAGACTCTCTATATGAAGAACATGGTGCTACTTTGGAGCACAATATATGAGACTCGCTATATCATGGTGCTACTTTGAAGCACAAGTGTGGAAAAAGGATAGTAGCATTGCCCCTTTTTATTTATTTATATTTTTTGGGCCTTCTTTTTTTTTTGTTTGGCCTTTTTTTGGGACAATGCTCTATTGAATGATGATCATCACACTTCTATTTATTTACAACTCAATGATTACAACTCGATACTAAAACAAAGTATGACTCTATATGAATGCCTCCGGCGGTGTACCGGGATATGCAATGTATCAAGAGTGACAAGTATGAAATAATTATGAATGGTGGCTTTGCCACAAATACTATGTCAACTACATGATCATGCTAAGCAATATGACAATGATGGATGTGTCATGATGAACTAGATGGTGGAAAGTTGCATGGCAATATATCTCAGAATGGCTATGGAAATGCCATAATAGGTAGGTATGGTGGCTGTTTTGAGGAAGGTATATGGTAGGTGTATGATACTGGCGAAAGGTGTGCGGTACTAGAGAGGCTAGCAAAGGTGGAAGGGTGAGAGTGCGTATAATCCATGGACTCAACATTAGTCATAAAGAACTCATATACTTATTACGAAAATCTATTAGTTATCGAAACAAAGTACTACGCGCATGCTCTAAGGGGGATAGATTGGTAGGAAAAGACCATCGCTCGTCCCCGACCGCCACTCATAAGGAAGGCAATCAATAAATAAATCATGCTCCGACTTCATCACATAACGGTTCACCATACGTGCATGCTACGGGAATCACAAACTTCAACACAAGTATTTCTCAAATTCACAACTACTCAACTAGCATGACTCTAATATCACCATCTCCATATCTCAAAACAATTATCAAGTATCAAACTTCTCATAGTATTCAACACACTCGTAAGAGAATTTTATTATTCTTGAATACCTAGCATATTAGGATTTTAAGAAAATTACCATGCTATTTAAGATTCTCAAAATAATATAAGTGAAGCATGAGAGTTCATCTATTTCTTCAAAATAAAACTACCACCATGCTCTAAAAGATATAAGTGAAGCACTAGAGCAAATGACAAACTACTCTGAAAGATATAAGTGAAGATCAATGAGTAGTCGAATAATTATGCAACTATGTGAAGACTCTCAAACATTTAATAATTTCAGATCTTGGTAATCTATTCAAACAGCAAGCAAGGCAAAATAAAATGACATCTAAGAATAGCAAACATCATGTGAAGAAGCAAAAACTTAGGATCAACCGATACTAACCGATAATTGTTGAAGAAGAAAGGTGGGATGCCAACCGGGGCATCCCCAATATTAGATGCTTGAGACTTCTTGAAATATTATCTCGGGGTGCCTTGGGCATCCCCAAGCTTGAGCTTTTGTGTCTCCTTAATTCCTCTCATATCCCGATCTCCCTAAATCTCAAAAGCTTCATCCACACAAAACTCAACAAGGACTCGTGAGATAAGTTAGTATAAACCATTGCCAAAACCTTATCATACTCTACTGTATCAAATCACTAAAATTATTATTCAACATTGAATACTAAATGTCTCTGCATATTTAATAGTCCTATCCTCAAATAGAATCATTAAAGAAGCAAACATATGCAAACATAACAGCAATCTGCCTAAACAGGATAGTCTGTAAAGAATGCTGCAACACCCATACTTCCCTAGCTCCAAAAATTATGAAATAAAATTACCACTGTAGTAAATTTATCAGATCTTAATATGCAAAAGGTTTCAACATTTTATCACATTCTGAATTTTCTAGGGAATTATTGCAACAGTGGTAAACTTTCTGTTTTCAAACAGCAACATGTATACTTGTAACATAGGCATAGTAAAGGCTATCAATGCCACTTTTATTGAAATGAAAGATGCAAAACATTGTTCTAAATAGCAGCAAGCAAATCCTAACAAAATAAATTGACGCTCCAAGCAAAACACATATCATGTGGTGAATAAAAATATAGCTCCAAGTAAAGTTACCGATGAACGAAGACGAAAGAGGGGATGCCTTCCGGGGCATCCCCAAGCTTAGGCTCTTGGCTATCCTTGAATATTACCTTGGGGTGCCTCGGGCATCCCCAAGCTTAGGCTCTTGCCACTCCTTATTCCATAGTCCATCGAATCCTTACCCAAAACATGAAAACTTCACAACACAAAACTTAACAGAAAACTCGTAAGCTCCGTTAGTATAAGAAAATAAATCACCACTTCAAGATACTGTAATGAACTCATTATTTATTTATATTGGTGTTAAAACTACTGTATTCAAACTTCTATATTTTTTATAAACTATTTTACTAGCCATAGATTCATCAAAATAAGCAAACAACACACAAAAAGCAGAATCTGTCAAAAACAGAACAGTCTGTAGTAATCTGGATCAAACGTATACTTCTGGAACTCATACAATTCTCAAATAAATTGCTGAACCTGAGGAACTTATCTATTAATCATCTGCAAAAAGAATTAACTAAATAGCACTCTCCAAATAAAAATGGCAGCAATTCTCGTGAGCGCTAAAGTTTCTGTTTTTTACATCATGATCAACAAGACTCTCCCCAAGTCTTCCCAAAGGTTCTACTTGGCACAAACACTAATTTAAAAGCATAAAACCACATCTAAACAGAGGCTAGATGAATTATTTATTACTAAATAGGAACAAAAAGCAAGGAATAAAAATAAAGTTGGGTTGCCTCCCAACAAGCGCTATCGTTTAACGCCCCTAGCTAGGCGTGATGATTCCAATGATGCTCACATAAAAGATAAGAATTGAAACATAAAGAGAGCATCATAAAGAATATGACTAGCACATTTAAGTCTAACATAATTCCTATGCATAGGGATTTTGTGAGCAAACAACTTGTGGGAATAATAATCAACTAGCATAGGAAGGTAAAATAAGCACAACTTCAAAACTTTAAGCACATAGAGAGGAAACTTGATATTATTGCAATTCCTACAAGCATATATTCCTCCCTCATAATAATTTTCTGTAGCATCATGAATGAATTCAACAATATAACCAGCACCTAAAGCATTCTTTTCATGATCTACAAGCATAGAAAAATTACTACTCTCCACACAAGCAAATTTCTTCTCATGAATAATAGTGGGAGCAAACTCAACAAAATTACTATCATGTGATTGAAAATTAAGATCAAGATGAAAAGTTTCATGGTTATCATTATTCTTTAAAGCATACGTGTCATCAAAATAATCATCATAGATAGGAGGCATGCTTTCATCATAGTAAATTTGCTCATCAAAGCTTGGGGGACAAAAAATATCATCTTCATCAAACATAGCTTCCCCAAGCTTGTGGCTTTGCATATTATTAGCATCATGGATATTCAAGGAATTCATACTAACAACATTGCAATCATGCTCATCATTCAAATATTTAGTGCCAAACATTCTATAGATTTCTTCTTCTAGCACTTGGGCACAATTATCCTTTCCATCATACTCACGAAAGATATTAAAAAGGTGAAGCGTATGAGACAAACTCAATTCCATTTTTTATATAGTTTTATTTTATAAACTAAACTAGTGATAAAACAAGAAACTAAAAGACTCGATTGCAAGATCTAACGATATACCTTCAAGCGCTAACCTACCCGGCAACGGCGCCAGAAAAGAGCTTGATGTCTACTACACTACCTTCTTCTTATAGACGTTGTTGGGCCTCCAAGTGCAGAGGTTTGTAGGACAGTAGCAAATTTCCCTCAAGTGGATGACCTAAGGTTTATCAATCCGTAGGAGGCTTAGGATGAAGATGGTCTCTCTCAAGCAACCATGCAACCAAATAACAAAGAGTCTCTTGTGTCCCCAACACACCCAATACAATGGTAAATTGTATAGGTGCACTAGTTCGGCAAAGAGATGGTGATACAAGTGCAATATGGATAGTAGATAATAGTATTTGTAATCTGAAAATATAAAAACAGCAAGGTAACAAGTGATAAAAGTGAGCGTAAACGGTATTGCAATGTGTTAAAACAAGGCCTAGGGTTCATACTTTCGCTAGTGTAAGTCCTCTCAACAATACTAACATAATTGGATCATAAAACTATCCCTCAACATGCAACAAAGAGTCACTCCAAAGTCACTAATAGCGGAGAACGAATGAAGAGATTATGGTAGGGTATGAAACCACATCAAAATTATTCTTTCCAATCAATCCGTTGGGCTATTCCTATAAGTGTCACAAACAGCCCTAGAGTTCGTACTAGAATAACACCTTAAGACACAAATAAACCAAAACCCTAATGTCACCTAGATACTCCAATGTCACCTCAAGTATCTGTGGGTATGATTATACGATATGCATCACACAATCTCAGATTCATCTATTCAACCAACACAAAGGACCTCAAAGAGTGCCCCAAAGTTTCTACCGGAGAATCACGACGAAAACGTGTGCCAACCCCTATGCATAGGTTCCCAATGTCACGAAACCCGCAAGTTGGTCACCAAATCATACATTAAGTGCCATGTGGTATCCCATTGTCACCACAGATATCCACGGCAAGCCATACATCAAGTGTTCTCAAGTCTTTAAAGACTCAATCCGATAAGATTACTTCAAAGGGGAAACTCGATTCATTACAAGAGACAAGAGGGGGAAGAAACATCATAGGATCCAAATATAATAGCAAAGCTCGCGATACATCAAGATCGTATCATCTCAAGAACACGAGAGAGAGAGAGAGAGAGAGAGAGAGAGAGAGATCAAACACATAGCTACTGGTACATACCCTCAGCCCCGAGGAAGAACTACTCCCTCCTCGTCATGGAGAGCACCGGGATGATGAAGATGGCCACCGGAGAAGGATTGCCCCCTCCGGCAGGGTGCCAGAACGGGTCTAGATTGGTTTTCAGTGGCTACAGAGGCTTCTGGCGGCGGAACTCCCGATCTATTGTTGCGTTCTGGGAGTTTTAGGTCACGTAGGTATATATGGGTGCAAGAGGTACGTCAGGGGAGCCACGAGGGCCCCACGATATAGGGGGGCGCGCCCTAGGGGGCGCGCCCCCCACCCTCGTGAGCACCTCGTTCCTTCCTTGACGTGGGGTCCAAGTCCATCAGGTGTGTTTCCTTCCAAAAATAACTTCTCTAGTTGATTTCGTTCCGTTTCGACTCCGTCTGATATTCCTTTTCTTCAAAACACTGAAATAGGCATAAAACAACAAATCTGGGCTGGGCCTCCGGTTAATAGGTTAGTCCCAAAAAATATATAAAAGTGGATAATAAAGCCCAATATTGCCCAAAACAGTAGATAATATAGCATGGAGCAATCAAAAATTATAGATACATTGGAGACGTATCATACAGCAAGGATGATTGTGGTAGACTAACAAGCAAAGAATCAAATCATAAAAGACGCTCCAAGCAAAACACATATCATGTGGTGAATAAAAATATAGCTGCAGGTAAAGTTATCGATAGAAGTAGACGAAAGAGGGGATGCCTTCCAGGGCATCCCCAAGCTTTGGCTTTTAGGTGTCCTTAGATTGTCTTGGGGGTGCCATGGGCATCCCCAAGATTAGGCTCTTGCCACTCCTTGTTCCATAATCCATCAAATCTTTACCCAAAACTTGGAAACTTCACAACACAAAACTTAAAGTAGAAAATCTCGTGAGCTCCGTTAGCGAAAGAAAACAAAAGACCACTTCAAGGTACTGTAATGACCTCATTCTTTATTTATATTGGTGTTAAACCTACTGTATTCTAACTTCTCTATGGATTATAAACTATTTTACTAGCCATAGATTCATCAAAATAAGCAAACAACACACGAAAAACAGAATCTGTCAAAAACAGAACAGTCTGTAGTAATCTGTTGCTAGCGCAAGATCTGGAACCCCAAAAATTCTAAAATAAATTGATTAACGTGAGGAATTTATCTATTAATCATCTTCAAAAATAATTAACTAAATATCACTCTCCAAATAAAAATGACAACAGTTCTCGTGAGCGTTAAAGTTTCTGTTTTTACAGCAAGTTCAACAAGACTTTCCCCAAGTCTTCCCAACGGATCTACTTGGCACAAACACTAATTAAACACAAAAAACACAACCAAAACATAGGCTAGATAATTTATTTATTACTAAACAGGAGCAAAAAGCAAGGAATAAAAATAAAATTGGGTTGCCTCCCAACAAGCGCTATCGTTTAACGCCCCTAGCTAGGCATAACAAGCAAGAATAGATCTAGGTATTGCCATCTTTGGTAGGAAATTCTTCAATGAGGCATCTACCTCCCTTAGGAATTTATTTCTTTCTAGTTATTATTAAACTCTTAGGCACAAGATCAAAAAATTCATTTGTAGCAATTGGTTCCTTAATGATAGCAAGAAGATTGGGATGAATACTTATAGATTTAAGATCCGCAGTTTCCTTCCTAGATGATTCACCCTTATTTTTAGGAACATACATAAGCTTGGCAATTTTAGTAGGAGGACTTGGAGTATTCTTTATGGAAGAAAAAGCGGTTCCCAAGTTCGTAATGATACCCTCAAGTTTATCGATTCTAGTAGAATCTAAGTTTATTTTCTCATTAATTATGGGTTCCTTTTTCTTAATATTTTTCAAAGTCATTCCTACCTTAGATCCGTATTGGGTAATTTGATTGTGGATCTTTTTATCTAGATTTTCAATTAATTCAATAGTAGCAACTTTATTTTCAATAATTTCAAGTCTTTACATGACATGCTCCAAAGTTAACATAGTTCCATTGACCAAAAGAGGTGGTGAGCCAAATAAATCTAACATAGCATTATAAGAATCAAAAGTATGGCTACCCAAGAAATTCCCTCTGGTAATGGTATCAAGGATATATCTATACCAAGGATTAGCACATACATAAAAATTGCGGAGGAGAACTGAAGTAGATTGCTTCCTGGTAGATCTATTTTGAGCATTGCAAATTCTATACCAAGCATCTTTTAGATTTTCTCCCTCCCTTTGTTTAAAATTTAGAACTTCATTCTCGGGAGACAACGGAGAAGATATGAGACTAGTCATAACGACAAGCAAACAAACTAACACACGAGCAAACAAAAAGCGAAAGGAGAAAGAGAGGGAGGATAGAGAGAGAGGGCAAATAAAACAGCAAGGGTGAAGTGGGGGAGAGGAAAATGAGAGGCAAATGGCAAATAATGTAATGCGGGAGATAGGGATTGTGATGGGTACTTGGTATGTTGACTTTTGCGTAGACTCCCCGGCAACGGCGCCAGAAATTTTTCTTGCTACCTCTTGCGCACTGCATTGGATTTCCCCAAAGAGGAAGGGATGATGCAGCAAAGTAGTGTAAGTATTTCCCTCAGTTTTTGAGAACCATGGTATCAATCCAGTAGGAGGCTACGCTCGAGTCCCTCGTACCTACACAAAAACAATAGCTCAACGCGACCAACGCGCTTAGGGGTTGTCAATCCCTTCTCGGTCACTTACGAAAGTGAGATCTAATAGAGATGATAAATAATATTTTTGGTATAGAGATGAAAAGTAAAAAAGTAAAAGCAAAGTAAAAGCAAAGCAATAATAAAGTGATGGAGATTGATATGATGAGAAAGAGACCCAGGGGCCATAGGTTTCACTAGTGGCTTCTCTCTAGGGCATAAGTATTCTACGGTGGGTGAACAAATTACTGTTGAGAAATTGACAGAATTGAGCATAGTTATAAGAATATCTAGGTATGATCATGTACATAGGCATCATGTCCGAGACAAGTAGACCGAAACGATTCTACATCTACTACTATTACTCCACTCATCGACCGCTATCCAGCATGCATCTAGAGTATTAAGTTAAAAACAGAGGAACGCCTTAAGCAAGATGACATGATGTAGAGGGATAGTTTAATGCAATATGATAAAAACCCCATCTTGTTATCCTCGATGGCAACGATACAATACGTGCCTTGCTGCCCCTTCTGTCACTGGGAAAGGACAACGCAAGATCGAACCCAAAGCTAAGCACTTCTCCCATGGCAAGCAAAACCAACCTAGTAGGCCAAACCAAACTGTTAATTCAAAGAGACTTGCAAAGATAACCAATCATACATAAAAGAATTAAGAGAAGATTCAAATATTATTCATAGATAGACTTGATCATAAACCCACAATTCATTGGTCTCAACAAACACACCGCAAAAAGAAGATTACATCGAATAGATCTCCACGAGAGAGGGGGAGAACATTGTATTGAGATCCAAAAAGAGAGAAGAAGCCATCTAGCTACTAACTATGGACCCGTAGGTCTGAAATAAACTACTCACACTTCATCGGAGGGGCTTGGATGATGATGTAGAAGCCCTCCGTGATCGATGCCCCCTCCGGCGGAGCTCCGGAATAGGCCCCAAGATGGGATCTCATGGATACAGAAAGTTGCAGCGGTGGAATTAGGTTTTTGGCTCCGTCCCCGATCGTTTGGGGGTACACGGATATATATAAGAGGAAGAAGTACGTCGGTGGAGCTTCGAGGGGCCCATGAGGTAGGGGGCGCGCCCTCCACCCTCGTGACCGCCTCGTGGCTTTCTTGACGGAGGGTCCAAGTCTCCTGGATCTTATCTGATGAGAAAATCACGTTTCCGAAGGTTTCATTCCGTTTGGACTCCGTTTGATATTCCTTTTCTTCGAAACCCTAAAACAGGCAAAAAATAGTAATTCTGGGCTGGGCCTCCGGTTAATAGGTTAGTCCCAAAAATAATATAAAAGTGTATAATAAAGCCCAATAATGTCTAAAACAGTAGATAATATAGCATGGAGCAATCAAAAATTATAGATACGTTGGAGACGTATCAGAGTCCTAATAAAGTCATTGTTGTTGGTATTGGTAAAGTCACACAATTCAGTGTTATCTTGAGCCATCGTGACAAGCAACCAATCTAATACACAAGCAAACAAAAAGCAAGCGGGCAAAAAAGAGGCAAATAGAGAGAGAGAGGGAGGATAGAGAGAGAGGGCGAATAAAACGGCAAGGGTGAAGTGGGGGAGAGGAACGAGAGGCAAATGGAAAATAATGTAATGCGGGAGATAAGGATTGTGATGGGTACTTGGTATATTGACTTTTGTGTAGACTCCCCGGCAACGGCGCAAGAAATCCTTCTTGCCACCTCTTGAGCACTACGTTGGATTTCCCCGAAGAGGAAGGGATGATGCAGGAAAGTAGCGTAAGTATTTCCCTCAGTTTTTTGTGAACCAAGGTATCAATCCAGTAGGAGGCTACACGCGAGTCCCTCGTACCTGCACAAAACAAATAAATCCTCACAACCAACGCGATAAGGGGTTGTCAATCCCTACACGGCCACTTACGAGAGTGAGATCTGATAGATATGATAAGATAATATTTTTGATATTTTTATGATAAAGATGCAAAGTAAAATAAAAGCAAAGGAAATAACTAAGTATTGGAAGATTAATATGATGAAGATAGACCCGGGGGCCATAGGTTCACTAGTGGCTTCTCTCAAGAGCAGAGGTATTATACGGTGGGTGAATGAATTACTGTTGAGCAATTGATAGAATTGAGCATAGTTATGAGAATATCTAGGTATGATCTTGTATATAGGCATCACGTCCGAGACAAGTAGACCGACTCCTGCCTGCATCTACTACTATTACTCCACTCATCAACCACTATCCAGCATGCATCTAGAGTATTAAGTTCATGAAAACAGAGTAACGCCTTAAGCAAGATGACATGATGTAGAGGGATAAACTCATGCAATATGATGAAAACCCCATCTTGTTATCCTCGATGGCAACAATACAATACGTGCCTTGCTACCCCTACTGTCACTGGGAAAGGACACCACAAGATTGAACCCAAAGCTAAGCAGTTCTCCCTTTGCAAGAAAGATCAATCTAGTAGGCCAAACCAAACCGATAATTCGAAGAGACTTGCAAAGATAACCAATCATACAAAAAAGAATTCAGAGAAGATTAAAATATTGTTCACAGATAGACTTGATCATAAACCCACAATTCATCGATCTCAACAAACACACCACAAAAAGAAGATTACATCGAATAGATCTCCACAAGAGAGGGGGAGAACATTGTATTGAGATCCAAAAAAAGAGAAGAAGCCATCTAGCTAATAACTATGGACCCATAGGTCTGAGGTGAACTACTCACACTTCATCGGAGGGGCTATGGTGATGATGTAGAAGCCCTCCGTGATCGATGCCCCCTCCGGGGGAGCTCCTGAACAGGACCCAAGATGGGATCTCGTGGATACAGAAAGTTGCGGCGGTGGAATTAGGGTTTTGGCTCCGTATCTGATCATTTGGGGGTACGTAGGTATATATAGGAGGAAGGAGTGCGTCGGTGGAGCAACAGGGGGCTCACGAGGGTGGAGGGCGCGCCTGGGGGGTAGGCACGCCCCCCTACCTCGTGCCCTCCTCTTTTGTTTCTTGACGTAGGGTCCAAGTCTCCTGGGTCTTGTTCGTTGAGAAAATCACGTTCCCGAAGGTTTCATTCCGTTAAGACTCCGTTTGATATTCCTTTTCTTCGAAACCTTAATATAGGCAAAAAAACAACAATTCTGGGATGGGCCTCCGGTTAGTAGGTTAGTCCCAAAAATAATATAAAAGTGGATAATAAAGCCCAATAATGTCCAAAGCAGTAGATAATATAGCATGGAGCAATCAAAAATTATAGATACGTTGGAGACGTATCAAGCATCCCCAAGCTTAATTCCTGCTCGTCCTCGAGTAGGTAAATGATAAGAATAGAATTTTTGATGTGGAGTGCTACTTGGCATAATTTTAATGTAATTCTTCTTAATTGTGGTATGAATATTTAGATCCGAAAGATTCAAGACAAAAGTTCATATTGACATAAAAATAATAATACTTCAAGCATAGTAACTAAGCAATTATGTCTTCTCAAAATAACATGGCCAAAGAAAGTTCATCCCTACAAAATCATATAGTTTAGTCATGCTCCATTTTCGTCACACAAGAATTCTCTCATCATGCACAACCCCGATGACAAGCCAAGCAATTGTTTCATACCTTAGCAATCTCAAACATATAAACTTTCACCCAATATATGAGTGCGAGCCATGGACATAGCACTATGGGTGGAATCGAATATGATGAGGGGGTTATGTGGAGAAGACAAAAAACAAGAAAGTCTCACATCAACGAGGCTAATCAATGGGCTATGGAGATGCCCACCGATTGATGTTAATGCAAGGAGTAGGGATTGCCATGCAACGAATGCACTAGAGCTATAAATGTATGAAAGCTCAACAAAAGAAACTAAGTGGGTGTGCATCCAACTTGCTTGCTCACGAAGACCTAGGGCACTTGAGGAGGCCTATTGTTGGAATATACAAGCCATGTTCTATAGTAAAAATTTCCCACTAGTATATGAAAGTGACAAAACAAAAAACTCTCTATCATGAAGATTATGGTGCTACTTTGAAGCACAAGTGTGGCAAAGAATAGTAACATTGTCCCTTCTCTCTTTTTCTCTCATTTTTTTGGGCCTTTCTCTGTTTTTTATGGCCTTTCTCTTTTTTTCCTCACTTGGGACAATGCTCTAGAAATTGATGATCATCACACTTCTATTTATTTACAACTCAATGATTACAACTCGATGCTAGAACAAAAGATGACTCTATATGAATGCCTCCGGCGGTGTACTAGGATATGGAATGAACCAAGAGTGACATGTATGAAAGAATTATGAACGGTGGCTTTGCCACAAATACTATGTCAACTACATGATCATGCTAAGCAAAATGAAAATGATAAATGTGTCATGATAAACGGAATGGTGGAAAGTTGCATGGCAATATATCTCGGAATGGCTATGGAAATGCCATAATAGGTAGGTATGGTGGCTGTTTTGAGGAAGATATAAGGATGTTTATGTGTGAAAGAGCGTATCATATCACGGGGTTTGGATGCACCGGCGAAGTTTGCACCAACTCTCAATGTGAGAAAGGGCAATGCACGGTACCGAAGAGGCTAGCAATGATGGAAGGGTGAGAGTGCATATAATCCATGGACTCAACATTAGTCATAAAGAACTCACATACTTATTGCAAAAATCTACAAGTCATCAAAAACCTCGACACTATGCACATTATCCTAGGGGGATAGATTGGTAGGAAAAGACTATTGCTCGTCCCCGACCGCCACTCATAAGGAAGACAATCAAAGAACACCCCATGTTTCAAATTTGTTACATAACATTTACCATACGTGCATGCTACGGGACTTGCAAACTTCAACACAAGCACTTCTCAAATTCACAACTACTCAACTAGCACGACTTTGATATTATTACCTCCATATCTCAAAACAATCAGCAAGCATCAAACTTCTCTTAGTATTCAAAACACTCATAGGAATTGTTTTACTAATCTTGAATACCTAGCATATTAGGATTATTTAATAAAATTACCATGCTATTTAAGACTCTCAAAATAATTTAAGTGAAGCATGAGAGATCAATAGTTTCTATAAAACAAATCCACCACCGTGCTCTAAAAGATATAAGTGAAGTACTATAGCAAAACTATATAACTCAAAAGATATAAGCGAAGCACATAGAGTATTCTAACAAATTCCAAATCATGTATGGCTCTCTCAAAAGGTCTGTACAGCAAGGATGATTGTGTTAAACTAAAAATCAAAGACTCAAATCATAAAAGACGCTCCAAGCAAAACACATATCATGTGGTGAATAAAAATATAGCTCCAAGTAAAGTTACCGATAGAAGTAGACGAAAAGAGGGGATGCCTTCCGGGGCATCCCCAAGCTTTGGCTTTTAGGTGTCCTTAGATTATCTTGGGGGTGCCATGGGCATCCCCAAGCTTAGGCTCTTGCCACCCCTTGTTCCATAATCCATCAAATCTTTACCCAAAACTTGAAAACTTCACAACACAAAACTCAAAGTAGAAAATCTCGTGAGCTCCATTAGCGAAAGAAAACAAAAGACCACTTCAAGGTACTGTAATGAACTCATTATTTATTTATATTGGTGTTAAACCTACTGTATTCCAACTTCTCTATGGTTTATAAACTATTTTACTAGCCATAGATTCATCAAAATAAGCAAACAACACATGAAAAACAGAATCTATCAAAAACAGAAAAGTCTGTAGTAATCTGTAGCTAGCGGAAGATCTGGAACTCCAAAAATTATAAAATAAATTGATGGACGTGAGGAACTTATCTATTAATCATCTGCACAAAGAATTAACTAAATAGAACTTTCCAAATAATAATGGCAGCAGTTGTCGTGAGCGCTAAAGTTTCTGTTTTTTACAGCAAGATTAACAAGACTTTCCCCAAGTTTTCCCAACGGTTCTACTTGGCACAAACACTAATTAAACACAAAAACACAACCTAAACGGAGGCTATATAAATTATTTATTACTAAACAGGTGCGAAAAGCAAGGAATAAAAATAAAATTGGGTTGCCTCCCAACAAGCGCTATCGTTTAACGCCCCTAGCTAGGCATAAAAAGCAAGGATAGATCTAGGTATTGCCATCTTTGGTAGGCAATCCATAAGTGGCTCTCATAATAGATTCATAAGGTAATTTAATTTTATTTCTAGGAAAGTGTTCCATGCCTTTCCTTAACGGAAATTGGAATCTAACATTTCCTTCCTTCATATCAATAATTGCGCCAATCATTCTAAGGAAAGGTCTACCAAGAATAATAGGACATGAAGGATTGCAATCTATGTCAAGAACAATAAAATCTACGGGTACATAATTCCTATTTTCAACAATAAGAACATCATTAATTCTTCCCATAGGTTTTTTAGTAGTGGAATCCACAAGGTGCAAGTTTAGAGAACAATCATCAAAATCACGGGAACCTAACAAATCACACAAAGTCTTTGGAATCATGGAAACACTAGCACCCAAATCACATAAAGCATAAAACTCATGATCTTTAATTTTAATTTTAATAGTTGGTTCCCACTCACCATAAAGTTTTCTAGGGATAGAAACTTCCAATTCAAGTTTTTCTTCATAAGATTGCATCAAGGCATCAACGATATGTTTAGTGAATGCTTTATTTTGACTATAAGCGTGCGGAGAATTTAGCACGGATTGCAACAAGGAAATACAATCAATCAAAGAGCAATTTTCATAATTAAATTCCTTAAAATCCAAAATAGTGGGTTTAGCAACATCTAGGGTTTTAATTTCTTCAATCCCACTTTTATCAATTTTAGCATCAAGATCTAAAAACTCCGAATTCTTGGAACGTCTTCTAGGTAAAGGTGGATCATATTCAGTCCCATCATTATCAAGATTCATATTGCAAAACAACGATTTAAGAGGGGACACATCTATAACTTTTAGATCTTCATCTTTATTTTCTTAGGAACTAGAAGAACACGCTCTTATAAAGGCATCTTTCTTAGCACGCATCCTAGCGGTTCTTTCTTTGCACTCATCAATGGAAATTCTCATGGATTTGAGAGACTCATGGAGATCATACTTAGGTGGAATAGATCTAAGTTTCAAAGAATCAACATCAAGAGAAATTCTATCAACGTTCCTAGCCAACTCATCAATCTTAAGCAATTTTTCTTCAATCAAAGCATTGAAATTCTTTTGCGAAGTAATAAATTCTTTAATATTAGATTCAAAATCAGAGGGAATCTTATTATAATTTCCATAAGAATTGTTGTAGGAATTACCATAATTATTAGAGGGATTACTAGGATAAGGCCTAGGATTAAAATTTCCTCTATACGCGTTGTTACCAAAATTGTTCCTACCAACAAAATTCACATCCATAGATTCATTATTATTCTCAATCAAAGTAGACAAGGGCATATCATTAGGATCAGAAGAAACACTTTTACTAGCAAATAATTCCATAAGTTCATCCATCTTTCCACTCAAAACATTAATTTCTTCTATCGCGTGCACCTTTTTATTAGTAGATCTTTCAGTATGCCATTGAGAATAATTAACCACAATATTATCTAGGAGTTTAGTAGCTTCTCCTAAAGTGATTTCCACAAAAGTGCCTCCCACGGCCGAATCTAAAAGATTTCTGGAAGCAAAATTCAATCCAGCATCATTTTTTTGTATAATCATCCACAAATTCAAACCATGAGTAGGGCAACTACGTATCATTAATTTCATCCTCTCCGAAGCTTGTGCAACATGCTCATGATCAAGTTTCTTAAAATTCATAATATCGTTTCTAAGGGAGATGATCTTAGCGGGAGGAAAATACTTAGAGATAAAAGCATCTTTGCACTTATTCAATGAGTCAATACTATTTTTAGGCAAAGACGAAAACCAAGCTTTAGCACGATCTCTAAGCGAAAAAGGAAATAGCTTCAATTTAACAATATCATTATCCACATCTTTCTTCTTTTGCATATCACACAAATCAACCAAGCTATTTAGATGGGTAGCGGCATCTTCATTAGGAAGGCCGGAAAACGAATCTTTCATGACAAGATTCAGCAAAGCAGTATTAATTTCACAAGACTCTGTTGGGGAACGTGGCAGAAATTTAAAATTTTCTACGCATCACCAAGATCAATCTATGGAGTCATCTAGCAACGAGGGGAGATGAGTGCTTCTACATACCCTTGTAGATCGTGAGCGGAAGCGCTCAAGAGAACGAGGTTGATGGAGTCTTACTCGTCGTGATCCAAATCATCGAAGATCCTAGCGCCGAATGGACGGCACCTCCGCGTTCAACACACGTACGGAGCGAGGACGTCTCCCGCGCCTTGATCCAGCAAGGAGGAGGGAGAGGTTGAGGAAGAGGGCTCCAACGGCAACACGACAGCGTGGTGGTGGTGGAGCTGCAGTACTCCGGCAGGGCTTCGCCAAGCTCTTGCGGAGGAGGAGAGGTGTTGGGGAGGGGAGGGGCTACGCCTTGGATGGTGTGTGCAGCCCTCCCCTTGCCCCTCTATATATAGGGGAAGGAGGAAGGGGGCCGGCCCCCTCTAGATGAGATCTAGAGGGGGGCGGCGGCCAAGGGGAGGGGGCTTCCCCCCCAAGCAAGGGGGCGCCCCCTTAGGCTTTCCCCCAACCCTAGGCGCATGGGCCCAAGGGGGGGGGGTGCGCCCAGCCCATGTAGGGCTGGTTCCCTTTCCTCTACAGCCCATTAGGCCCTCCAAGAGAGGTGTTCCCTCCCGGTGGACCCCCTAAACCCCTCCGGTGGCCCCGGTACAATACTGATATGCCCCCGAACCTTTCTGGTGACCGTATGACAACTTCCTACATATAAATCTTCACCTCCGGACCATTCCAGAACTCCTCGTGACGTCCGGGATCTCATCCGGGACTCCGAACAACATTAAGTAATCACATACAAGTCTTCCTAATAACCCTAGCGTCATCGAACCTTAAGTGTGTAGACCCTACGGGTTCGGGAACCATGCACACATGACCGAGACAACTCTCCGGCCAATAACCAACAGCAGGATCTGGATACCCATGTTGACTCCCACATGTTCCACGATGATCTCATCCGGTGAACCACGATGTCGAGGATTCAAGCAATCCCGTATACAATTCCCTTTGTCAATCGGTACGTTACTTGCCTGAGATTCAGTCGTCGGTATCCCAATACCTCGTTCGATCTCGTTACCGGCAAGTCACTTTACTCGTGCCGTAATGCATGATCCCATGACCAACTACTTAGTCACACTGAGCTCATTATGATGATGCATTACCGAGTGGGCCCAGAGATACCTCTCTGTCATACGGAGTGACAAATCCCAGTCTTGATTCATGCCAACCCAACAGACACTTTCGGAGATACCTGTAGTGCACCTTTATAGTCACCCAGTTATGTTGTGACGTTTGGTACAACCAAAGCACTCCTCTAGTATCCGGGAGTTGGACAATCTCATGGTCTAAGGAAATGATACTTGACATTCAGAAAAGCTCTAGTAGACGAACTACACAATCTTGTGCTATGCTTAGGATTGGGTCTTGTCCATCACATCATTCTCGTGATGATGTGATCCCATTATCAATGACATCCAATGTCCATGGTCAGGAAACCGTAACCATCTATTGATCAATGAGCTAGTCAACTAGAGGCTCACTAGGGACATGTTGTGATCTATGTATTCACACATGTATTACGATTTCCAGATAACACAATTATAGCATGAACAATAGACAATTATCATGAACAAGGAAATATAATAATAACCATTATTATTGCCTCTAGGGCATATTTCCAACAGTCTCCCACTTGCACTAGAGTCAATAATCTAGTTACATTGTGATGAATCGAACACCCATAGAGTTCTGGTGTTGATCATGTTTTGCTCGAGGGAGAGGTTTAGTCAACGGATCTGCGACATTTAGGTCCGTATGCACTTTACAAGTATCTATGTCTCCATTTTGAACATTTTCACGAATGGAGTTGAAGCGACACTTGATATGCCTGGTCCTTCTGTGAAACCTAGGCTCCTTGGCAAGGGCAATAGCTCCAGTGTTGTCACAGAGTCATCGGGCCCGATGCATTGGGAATAACTCCTAGGTCGGTAATGAACTCCTTCACCCAGATTGCTTCTTGTGCTGCCTCCGAGGCTGCCATGTGTCGGGGGTTTGGTGCGACATATGCCAACGGATGGCTTATCATGGTGGGGGCGAGTAGAACGTCGCCGGTGCCTGGAAACGGGATGAGGCGAAGACATGCACGCCGACGAATCTTACCTAGCTTCGGGGCTCTCCGGGGAGATAATACCCCTACTGCTGCTCTGCGGGGTCTCCGCATGATCACTATGGCCAAGTGTTTACACGGTTGCTCCTTGAGCTGTTTCTGGTGGTAGAAGAGGGCAAGGCTAGCTCTCTCCTTCTATCTGTATGGTCTAGAACTGCTGGGATCCAACCCCCTTGCATGGGTGCCCTGGGGGGGGGGGTTATATAGGCCTACCCCCAGGGGTACAATGGTAATTCGACTGGGCGCGGGCCCAGCCGTCAGTGCCTCCGACCTCCGACTTCTCCGCCGATTGCTGGGGCCTGCCGACTGGTGGACCCTGCCAACTGGTCTGGTACGGAGCCGACAGGCCGCGTCCGCCGCGAGCGGGTCTTGCCGGCCGCTGATTACTGTAGCCGTGCTTCTGATGACGCGGGCTTGGTCATGGGGTCGTGGCAACAGCCCCGCCGCCTGGCAGGCGATCACTGTGGCCACTCCCCATCTCATCTTGATTAATGGCGCGTGGCCCCCGGGGGAGGGCTCGGCCAACTCCCCCGGGCCAACTCCCGACGGGTCCGACTGGCGGTTCTCCTGCCGTCTCCCGAGGTCTCGCTGACTGGTGGGCCCCGCTGCCTCCAGGCCGTACAGACAAGCCGTCATGGGTGCAGGACTTGGTACTGTGGTGCTGATGTTAGGGTCGGCCGGGTAACAGTGCCACGCCGCACGGAGATCTTCCCGGGTACGGCGTGCTGTGGCCATGCCTTCCCTTGGTAAGGGGCGGGAGTAGGCTTCACTGTAACCACGCCTCTGCCCCATCCCCTTTGATGAGGTCATGGATTTGCTGGAGTCGCCGGCCGACTCCCCAAAGCCGGCTTCTCTGGAAGTCGTCCCTGGAACTCGGCCATGAGCGGGCAGTCGGCCGTCCTGCCTTCGACTCCTCAGGAGACGGCTCTTCGCCCTGGGGTCTTGAGGGGCGCAGCCTGCCCCGATGTCTTGAAAGGTTATGGGACTCGGGTTGGCCTACCCGTGGCCCATTACTCCGACAGTAGTCCCCGAAGCTGGTGAGGCGCCACGGACGATCGGCCGAGAAGCCTCAGCAGTTTCTCTTTCCGGGTTCTCAACGCATGGCCTTGATTAACTTCTGCCGGGCCATCTAGAAGGAGTCGGACTTGCTCAACTCGGACTTCACTTAATTTCGACTTGCTCGGTATCTCGAATGTTGTGACGCGATTTCAAGTGGTGTGCTAGCTAAGCCTCCAGGCCACCGCCTGTTCTTGGCCTGTCACACGAGGGCACGTGGCTAGGCCGTCCTGCCAGCCCACGCGTGCGACGGGACATGCCCACAGGCGGGGCCTGCCACTATCGCGCCTTGGCGCCCGAACGGATCCGCTGCGGCCCCGGTGGACAGTTGGGATTCCCGTGGAGTTACTGCGCGTAGTAACTTTACGTGGATCGGGGGGTCGTGGGGTTGTGGGCGCAGTAAATCCCCACGTCCGCCCCCTCGGCTTCGCAGCCCACAGGGCTATAAGTAGGGGGAAGAGGGGGGCACGCGCGCCCCTCCTTCCCACTACTCTTTGCTCTCTTCCTCCTTGCTGCTCCTCGCACTCCTCCTTCCTCTTCTCTTCTTCGCTCCGCCGCACGCCCAAGCTCCGGCAAACGCTGCGGCGACAGCTCGCGATGAGTTCTTCCTCCGCTGACGCGCCTCCCCTAGTGCGTTCTGGCACCTGGGACGGTTCTGAGGTTAATGAAGACCACATTGAGTTCCTCCGCCGGACCCGTCGGCTTCCCGGCGAGGACCGCGTGCAGGTGCGTCTTGCGCCGGAGGGAGAGATTTCCCCCGCCCCGCAGGAGGGCGAGCGGGTCATCTTCCGCTCGCACTGCCTGCGCGGGCTGGGGCTGCCGGCAAGCAGCTTTTTTCGGTCTTTCTTGGAGTTCTACGGCCGCCAGCCGCACCACCTCACCCCCCAACACAGTGGTGCCGATGTCCGCCTTCGTGGCCTTGTGCGAAGGCTTCCTCGGAGTCCTCCCCACCCTCGAGCTCTGGGGGGAGTTCTTCTTCTCCAAGCTCGGCACCCAGGCCGCGGGCATGCCGGCTCAATGCGGCGCCTTCATCGCCATGCGAAGGTCAGGAGCCGACAACCCCTTCCCCTCCATCTCGCTGATAAAGTCGGTGAAGATGTGGCAGAGATCCTACTTCTACGTCAGGAACGTCGCCACGAGGGGCGACTGGGTCAATCTGTCGGCTTTCGAAGCCGGCCCGCCGGCTGGGAGACTGCCCAACTGGTCGTACCGGGCCAGGTCGCTGACGCCTGCGGGAACCGGCGCCATCACGCGACTCCGAGTGCTGACGCAGTCGGAGGGTCTGACTGGTCCGGACCTGCTGGCCGCCTTCATCTCGCGCCAAGTTCTCCCACTCCAAGGCCGCCCTCACATGATATGCTAGATGAGCGGGCACCGCGACCGAGTCGGATGTGCACCAAGGACATGCCTCACGAAGAGGTGGCCTTCATGGTGAACTACCTCTCGGACAGCAGGCTCCTGGAGGACTGGCGATTCGGCAAGGAGCAGTACTCCCGCGCCAACCCCCCGCCCGTGGTGAATCACCTTTCTTTTCTTTCTTTAGATTGTCTTCTTCTTGCCGAGTTTTGTTTTGACCAGTCGGCTTTGGTTAGAATCCCCTTCTTCACCCACCAGCCAGCACCTCGGGGCCGGCCCATGAGTTCATCCCGACCGGGCGGAGAGCGACATCGACGACCCTGATCTGGGGGCGGCGGCTCTGGAAGACAACGCTGAGGGAGGAGGAGGGACAGCAGGCGACTTCAGGCCTTCGGCTACCTTCGCCGACTGGCCTGAAGACAGCGCCGAGGGAGAAGTCTCCCCTCGCCATCGGCCAGGAGCCAGCCAGCCTGGCGCGGGCTCTTCTGCCGCGTCGGGCGCTCCAGGCGGCGGGAAGAAGCGCAGGGCCGTGCCGACCTTGTTCAGCAGTCGGCCGAAGAAGCCCAAGGGCTCGGCTGCGGCGACCCGACGGGACGAGGCAGCCGCGAAGGCCATCCGCTTCCGTAGGGAAGTGAAGAAGCCGCCGTTGGTCTCCGCATAAGTATTCTGTCTTCAAAGTTTTGTTCTTTCTTCGTGATTTGTCTGAGTCTCTGCTTGCCCCTCTTTCTTCAGGGCTCCCCTCTCTCTTGAGCGGGTCGCCGCCGCCTCCCTCATGGGGTCAGCAGAGACGTCCGCCACCACTCGGTGGATTGACCACGCTGCTGACCTCCAGGAGGTGACGGAGCAGAATGCGCAGGAGAGGCGCAACAAAGAAGAGGCCCTCCGCCTGGAGAAGGCGGAGGCCGACAGGGCGGAGGCCTCCACTAAGAAAAAACAAGCGGAGGCCGAAGCCGCCGCCGCGGTGAAGCAGCAGGCTGAGGAAGCCGCACATCGCCAGTCGGCCTTGCTTGTCACCCTGCTGAACTCTGCGTCGCCGCCCCCGGAGTTCACGGGGCCAACTGGAGAAGCCGGCGGGGAGAACCTCGTCGAGGAGAGGGAAGGCAGCGACCCATCTACTCCGGACGCGCACGTTCCGCCGCCGCCTCCGCCGCCATCTGAAGGCGCGCAAGGTGAGCAGCCAGCGGACCCTCCGGTGCCATAGACCGAAGACGAGGCCGTGGTGAGGCTACTCCTCCAAGTCGGCTCGCCAAGCATCGTCGTCTGGAGAAGGCGACTTCGGCACCCCGCCCCCTGGAAGCCGGTACCGCCTGCTCGGCGGCCCCAGACGCCGAAGCGACGAGCGCCGCACCTATTGGGTGGGTGCGAGGAGGCGGCACAGGGCCGCTGAACCGGGCGCTCTTGGACGTCCAGGCGAAGCTCCGTGCTGAGGGCGACACTCTCCAGAGTTGCACCAAGGCGTTCCTAGCGTCGCGGGCAGCCGTCCGGGTATATTTTTTCCTTTGGTCTTTGTTTTCTTGCTCCTCTTTGTGGGGGCACTCCAGCGCACCCACTGGGTGTAGTCCCCGAGTTTCGGGCCGGCTGCTGAGCAGGCGGCCCGGAACTCCAATTGATGAACTTCTGGGTACTAACTTTGTCTGAAATGCTTGTCGCAGGATTACCACAACCTCTGCGTCACTGCCTTCAACCGTAATGTTGAAGAGCTGGGCAAGCGGACCGCCAACTTGGCGGAGAGCCGGAGTAAGTCCTCCTTTTTTTCTGCGGGGGCGCGCTAGCGCACCCGTGGGCTGTAGTCCCTGAGATTTGGGCCGACTGCTGAGCAGTCGGGCCGGATCTCCCCGACGACCTACTTTATTGACGACTGTTATCTTTCTTCCTTTCCTTCAGGAGCCAACGCTGCTCTTCAATAGCAGCTGAGCGAAGCCAGCTCCGCCCTGCGTGCCAAAGGGGAGGAGTGCAGCAAGCTCGCCACAGAGCGCGATCTGCTGGCCACTCAGTTGGCAGAGCAGAAGGAGCTGCTTGTGAAGTCGCAGAGGGAGGCGGGGGAGACGGAAACCGCCCTCTTGGCCGAGTTCGCAGGCGAGCGCTCCTCCCGGTCTGACAAGGAGGTGCTGCTGTCCTCCGGCTTCCACGAGATTGAAGACATCATTGATGGTGAGCCTCTTTTATTTTCTTTCTTCGAGCTGCCGACTTAGATCGTGCCGACTCCTGGTTTTTGACTTGCTTCTTCGTTTCTTCGTGTCTGTGTAGACTTCTTCCCTGGGCAGTCGCAGGCCGCCATCCAAGCCATCGAGGCTGACCGTGAAGGTCGGAGGGCGGAGGGCGCAAAGATCGCCGCCGATGCCCCCTGAACTCTTGATGAGCACGTCCTGAGCATCGAGGCTCGCCTCCGGCCGGCTCACCGGATGCTGCGCCGGCTCCAGCACGTTGGTGCCGAGGCGATTGCCGCCCTTTGGCCAGATATGCAGGCTCCGCGCACCCCCAGCCTGATGGCCAACTGGCTGAAGGTCGCGGCTGGTCGTCTTGAGGCCTGGAAGGGCTCTTCGGCCTGAGCTGGAGCGCGCCGGGCCTTGGAGTTCGTCAAGGCGTGATACCCGGGGCTGGATCTAGACTAGTTGGCCACGCTTCGGTCGGAGGCCCAGCCGGAGCTTGCGGCTGCGGAAGACGCCCTCATCAAACATGCTGCGGCGATCGCCGAGTACACCGACACCAGCATCTTCGTCCCCGAGTGGTCTAAAGACGGTGAGGAGGTGCCGCCGGAGTGGTTTGGGATGAACCTAGACTACGACGAAGACTCGGCGGAGGTGATTGGCTCCAGCGTCGAGGAGGAGGACGAAGCGGAGGATGGAGGCGAGGCAGAGGCACCAGAAGACGGAGCAGACGGCCAGCCTCAGCCCGACCGCGCCTCCAGCAACGAGCCACGTGCGACCGAGTCGACTGCCTCCTGAGATGATCAAGCTGAGACTAGCCAGCCGGCTGCCCGGCGCCTGACGCTGGCGCCTCCTCCGACCCTCCGAATCCGTCTGCTGCCTCCTAAGCTGCCGCTCTATCTTTTATTTTATCTGCTTCAGTAGTCTTTGAAGAACTTGTTAATTCACACAATTCCACCCGCGGGGTGTATTTTGAACCTCTACTCGACAATTCGGCCAGAGGCCTATGTTATGTAAATATATATATCTATCTTTTCTTGCTCATTGTTCGTTTGGCTTTTTTCCTTTGCTGCTTTCTCTTAGTTGCCTGCCTTGCCAATCGGACAGCCGCTCTGCGGACTGTTGCTGGATCAAGTGCTAGGCTACTTTGGGAAAGCAAGTACTTAGCCGATTTCAAGATTGTTTGAGCAAGTTGGATAGAAGACGACAATCCGACTATCCGAGAGTCGGTTTGCAAGAAAGGCTGGAAGCTGTCTTGAGCTATGTTTTATGCTTTGAGCCCTTAACCCTTTTTCATGCGAACACCCATTCTACCTTACCTTTGCCCATCGTACAGTCGCTCTGCGAGCTGCGGCTTCTGACAGAAGATGGTTTAGGCGTTTACACACTACTTGTCCGGCTACAGGAAGCATTTCATAGTGCAAGGCGGCAAGTCCCCGGGTCGACTTGTCGAGCCCGGTGCCAAGCGGCATGACAAAGAGTAACATACTTGTAGGCATAATTTTTATCATACAGACAAAAGAGGGCAGTCCCCGAGCTCATCTCGGGGGCCCCGAAGTCTTGGTACTTTAATACAAAAGGTAGCATGGTACATACTGCATCAACTGTAAAATCTTCAGAGGAGATTTGCATTCCATGGCCGCTCTGTCTCCTTGCCGGAGTCGTCCCTCTTGCGTGCTCGGGGCTTCTGAGCGTCGATCAGGTAGTATGAATCGTTGCCCAGTACTTTGCTGATGATGAAAGGGCCTTCCCAAGGCGCCGACAGCTTGTGCTGGCCGGCTATTCACTGGATCAGTCGGAGCACAAGGTCGCCTTCTTGGAAAGATCTTGGTCTGACCTTCCTGTTTGTGGTATCGTTGCAGGCTTTGCTGGTAGATGCTGGACCGGCTGAGTGCCAACAGCCGGCCCTCTTCCAGCAGATCGACGTCGTCTTGTCGTGCTTCTTCTGCTTCCTCCTCGGTGTACATGGTGACCCGTGGGGAGTCAAACTCTATGTCCGTTGGGATGACGGCTTCGGCACCATAGACGAGGAAGAAGGGCGTGAAGCCGGTTGACTTGTTTGGAGTCGTGTGCAGACTCCAGAGGACGGCTGGCAGCTCGTCGAGCCAGCAGTCAGCCGAGCGCTCTACAGGCTCGATCAACCGAGGCTTGATGCCGGACAGGATGAGGCCGTTTGCTCGCTCCACTTGGCCGTTTGATTGCGGATGGGCGACGGACGCTAGGTCCAGTCGGATGCCCTGTGCTGCGCAGAAATGGGCCAAGGCGCCATTGGCAAAATTTGTGCCGTTGTCGGTGATGATGCTGTGTGGTATGCCGTACCGAATGGTGATATCGGTGATGAAGGTCACGACAGTCGGACCGTTCAGTTTCTTAATTGGCTTCGCTTCCACCCACTTGGTGAACTTGTCCACTGCGACAAGTAGGTGAGTTAAACCACCTCGTGCTGTCTTGAATGGTCCCACCATGTCTAGACCCTAAACTGCGAAAGGCCAAGCAATGGGTATGGTCTTGAGCGCAGAAGCCGGCTGGTGCGGCTTGGAGCTGAACTTCTGGCACCCTTTGCATTTTTGGACCAACTCCTTGGCCTCTTCCAAGGCAGTCGGCCAGAAAAAACCGTGACGACAGGCTTTGGCGATGAGTGCTCTTGAAGCCGCATGGTGGCCGCATTCGCCTTGATGGATGTCTTTGAGAATCGCCTAGCCTTGCTCTGGCTCTACGCAGCGCTGGTAGACACCAGTGATGCTGCGCCTAGCCAGCTCTCTGTTGACTATGGTATAGGCTGCCGCCCGACGTTGTACTTGACGAGCTGAGGTCTCATCAGTTGGTAGCTCTTTGTTCACCAGGAATTTGAGGATGGGCTGGGCCCATGAGGGTGCTGCTGTTTCTTCGACTACCAGAACTGCGACTTGGACGAGGGCGGCTGGGCTGGGAGGCGGCGGGTTGGAGTCAACAGCCGCTTGCTGGGTTGATGAAGTCCCCAGGCCGACTGGCGCGGTCCTTGGGCCGAGTTCTGGAATCTTTGAGTCCACCACCGCAGTCCCCGGTCCGGGCTCGACTGTGGCGGCTTTGGAGTCATCCGCCAAAGTCCCCGTTCCATCTGCCGGAGCTCTGGAGTCGGATCCGCCGTTTTCAGGAGGGGCCAGCACAAAAATGGAGTCTGATTTTGCTGAAGGCTTGACAGACGGCTTGAGGAGGCATTGAAGGGCGACGCCAGATGATATTTCTTGGCGGGTAGAGCCGATTCCTACCAAGGCGTCTGCTGGGTCGTTGTCGTTTCTTGGCACATGGAGGAACTCGCACCCTTCGAAATACCTGCTGAGCTGCTGCACGAGGAAACGGTAGCTCGCCATGTTTGCATCTTTCGCGTCCCAGTCGCCGGATGACTGCTGGACCACTAAGTCCGAGTCGCCATAACACAAGATCCGGCGGATGCAAAGTTCTTTGGCAAGCCGGAGCCCATGAATGAGAGCATCGTACTCGGCAACATTGTTGGAGGCGGCAAAATGAATTTGCAGTGCATACTTGAGCTTGTCGCCTTTGGGAGAGGTGAGGACGACGCCGGCTCCCAAGCCGGTGCACATCTTGGAGCCGTCGAAGTGCATCCGCCAATGGGTTAGCTTGATCTCGTGATATCCTGAGTATGCATCCAAGAAACTCAACAACTCGCATCCGGCTGTGGAGTCTATCACCTGGTCAATTCTTGGTAGAGCAAACGGGTCCTTGGGGCAGGCCTTGTTGAGGCTCGTGTAGTTAATACACATTCACCATTGCTTGTTCCTCTTTAGCACCAGGACCGTATTTACCAGCCACTCCGGGAAGAAAACTTCCATAATGAAGCCGGCTGCTAGGAGTCGGGCTATCTCTTCTCTGACAACTCTTCTCTTTTCTTCTGATAAGCGGCGCAGGGGCTGCCTGACCGGCTTTGCATCAGATCGGACATGTAACTTGTGCTCGGCGAAATCCGTCGGTACACCTGGCATGTCTTTGGGAGACCATGCGAAGATGTCCTGATTCTCACGGAGGAAATCGACGAGCTCGCCTTCCTATTTGCTGTCGAGGTTTGGACCTACGACGGCGTACCTCTTTGGATGCTCCGGATCCAAGGGTATCTTCTTTGTCTCTTTGGCCGGCTTGAATGAACCTTCGGCTTCCGACTCCTTTGGGTCGGGCGATATCTCCGGCTGCTTGCCGGCCATTGCCACAACTCGTTCAAGGAGTCGCTTCTCGGCTGCGATCACCAGGGACTCGGCCAACCGACTGCTCTCGGTCGCGCAAGCGGACGACTTCCGGTAGTTGCCGACCACAGTCAGAATTCCCCTGGAACTGGGCATCTTCATCCTGAGGTAGGCGTAGTAGGGGACCACCATGAACTTGGCCAAGGCGGGTCGGCCAAGTAGCACATGGTATGGGCTCTCAAGGTCCACCACCTCAAACCAAACAGACTCTCTTCAGAAGTGATCTTTATCCCCAAAGAGGACGTCAATCAGGATCTTGCCGATTGGTGAGCAGGAAAGCCCAGGAACAATGCCATGGAACACAGTCCGGCTGTTCTGAAGCTGTCTTTGCTTGATTCCTAACTTCTCCATGGTGCCCTTGTACAGGATATTGATGTTGCTTCCCCCGTCTATCAGAACTCGCGAGAAACGCGCGGCCCGTTTGTCCGTGGCAAAGGTGGCGTCCAGGACCAAGGCGTAGGAGCCCGGACTCGGCATCACTTCTGGGTGGTCAACCCTGCTCCAGCTGATGGGCTTCTCAGACCAGTGCATGAACTCTGGCGTCTCTGAGGCTACTGAGTTCACCTCTTGTCGCTGCAGCTGCCTGCTGCGTCGATCATCAGCCACACTGGTGAACACCACATAGGCTCCATGCTCTTCAGGGTATTTGTCTTGCACCGCACCGACCGGCCTGACTGCCGACTGCTGGGGCGGAGGCGGAGGCGGTTGCCCAGCAGGCGGGGGTGGCAGGAGGCCTTCTCCCTTGGCGATCCTGGTGAGCGAGTGGCACTTCTGGGTGGTGTGATACGACGGCTTCGCGCCGCTGTGGAACTTGCAAGGTCCATCCAAGGTCTGCTCATAGGAGAAGGCCGGCAACCAGTTCGGCTTGCCGCCTTTCTGTCGCTTGGGCGGAGGCTGCTCTTCTGGCTGCTGGGCTTCAACGGTCGCGACCTGCCGGCTGCGGAGCCTTGCGCTTGTTGTCGCCCTGCTGTTGTCGCCAACCGACATCTGCCGTCGGAGTTCTTGGAGCCTAAGGAGCTACTTTGCCAGTCGTGCTGATTTGAATTTCCGCCTTCATGGAGGAGTCGGCCGTGGCGTACTTGTCCGCTATGATCAGCAGCTCGTCGAGGGTTTCTGGCTCGTCGCAGAGGAGCTTGTGCTTCAGGAGGGTGCCTTCTCAGCACCCGGCTATGAAGTACTCGATGGCCTACACCTCGTGCACACCCTCGCAGGAGTTCCGGAGCTCAGCCCAACGCGTGAGGTAGTCGCGAGTTGACTCGTCAGGACCTTGCACACACAAGGAGAGCTGACGAGGCTTGGGAGGACGCTTGTACGTGCTGGTGAAGTTGCGGACGAACGCTTTAGTGAAGTCGACCCAGCTGTTGATGCTGCGGGGCTTTAGGCTGTTCAGCCATGTCCGGGCCGTGCCCTGGAGCATGAGCGGAACGTATTTTACGGCGACACGCTTGTTGCCGTTTGCTATGCTGACAGCCATGGAATAGTCGACTAGCCAGTCTTCCGGCTTCACGGAGCCGGTATACTTGGGCGTGTCTCTTGGGAGCGTGAACCCTTTGGGAAAGGGCTCGTCCCGAATGCGGGGCCCGAAACAAGGCGGACCCAGCTCGTCTTCTTCTTCCAGCGCCAGGGACCGGTGAAGTCGGTCAATCCGGTGGCGGGCGTCATTCTCTCCAACTCCCTCTCGGCGGCCAAGGTGGTCACCGAGAGTCGGATGGTCAACAGGTGGCGGGGAGACTCGCCTCTCCTTGCGGGGAGGGGGAGGCGGACAGTCGTCCCGTCGTTCCACTGCTCTCGGGCGGCCATCTTGGTCGCGCTCTATGGTAATGCGAGTCCGACTGTGGCTGACAGCCGGTTCCTTGTCCTTTCTTCCTCGGGCGCCGCCAGTCGGCGTCCGAGACATCGTGCCTTGATCTCGGTGCGGGTCGTCGTTTGGCCGCTGCGGCGCCTCCGTGCGGCAGCTGGCCTCGTTCTGCGCGGCGGCCGCGTCGAGGAGCCGCTGGACTCGCTCCATCATGAGGCGGCGTTATTCGCGCTCGAAATTGTCCAGCTCATCCGCCGCTGCCTGGGCGGCTCGGATGTTCTCCGCTGGTGTAGCGTACACGGGGCGGCTAGCCCCAAATAGGCTGGCGATGGCTACGCCGCGCTGCTGGACCACGCCAAGGTGGCTGGGCCCTGCCGGTGCTGGCGAGCCGCCAACGGCTCGATCCATCTCCCGCTGGTAAGCTTCTGACAAGCGTCTCATGTTGGCCAGCTTCTTCGCGCCTTCAACGAGCTGAAGGCGGCGCGCTTCTAACATCTCCACGTCAGCATCTTCCGGAATGGGCGCAGTCAGGTCTTGCAGCGCTGCGCCAAGTGAGTCGGGCGCTCCTCCGCCAGGGAACTCGTCATGACTGATGACTAGCACCTCAGTGACGGTGCTTCCGTCGCTCTCTGCATGGGGGAGAGGTTCGTCGTAGACCACCATGTTGGTGGGGAACGCGTTGATTGACGCGGTGTCGGAGTCGACCAGCATCGGGTCGGTGGAGCCTACGGACTCCAAGTCTACGGCAGGCTCGCCGGAAACGTGGAGTTGATCGATGAGGCCCGCGAGGAGGTTTTCGGGGCCGCCCGCGCCTGCGTCGGACGCAGGTTCATCGGAGAGGCGGACCTCGCTGACAAGTTCGGCCAAGGAGCTGGCTGCGCAGGCGATCTCAACACCGCGCAGCGCGTTGATGCAGACTTCGCCTGGCGTGCCTGGCTGGCTGCGGTCGCCAGGGAGGAAAAGGGTTCCCGTCCAGAACAGATCTCCGGACGGCGGTGCACCAGGCCCCATGGTGGGCGCCAAATGTCGGGGGTTTGGTGCGACATATGCCAACGGATGTCTTATCATGGTGGGGGCGAGTAGAACGTCGCCGGTGCCTGGAAACGGGATGAGGCGAAGACATGCACGCCGGCGAATCTTACCCAGTTTCGGGGCTCTCCCGGGAGATAATACCCCTATTGCTGCTCTGAGGGGTCTCCGCATGATCACTATGGCCAAGTGTTTACACGGTTGCTCCTTGAGCTGTTTCTGGTGGTAGAAGAGGGCAAGGCTAGCTCTCTCCTTCTATCTGTATGGTCTAGAACTGCTAGGATCTAACCCCCTTGCATGGGTGCCCTGGGGGGTTTATATAGGCCTACCCCCCAGGGGTACAATGGCAATTCGACCGGGCGCGGGCCCAGCCGTCAGTGCCTCCGACCTCCGACTTCTCCACCGACTGCTGGGGCCCGCCGACTGGTCTGGTACGGAGCCGACAGGCCGCGTCCGTCGCGGGCGGGTCTTGCCGGCCGCTGATTACTGTAGCCGTGCTTCTGATGACGCAGGCTTGGTCATGGGGTCGTGGCAACAGCCCCGCCGCCTGGCGGGCGATCACTGTGGCCACTCCCCATCTCATCTTGATTAATGGCGCGTGGCCCCCGGGGGAGGGCTCGGCCGACTCCCCCTGGCCAACTCCCGACTGGTCCGACTGGCGGTTCTCCTGCCGTCTCCCGAGGTCTCACTGACTGGTGGGCCCCGCTGCCTCCAGGCCGTACAGACAAGCCGTCGTGGGTGCAGGACTTGGTACTGTGGTGCTGATGTCAGGGCCGGCCGGGCAACAGTGCCACGCCGCACGGAGATCTTCCTGGGTACGGCGTGTTGTGGCCATGCCTTCCCTTGGTAAGGGGCGGGAGTGGGCTTCACTGTAGCCACGCCTCTGCCCCATCCCTTTGATGAGGTCATGGGTTTGCTGGAGTCGCCGACCGACTCCCCAAAGCCGGCTTCCCTGGAAGTCGTCCCTGGAACTCGGCCGTGAGCGGGCAGTCGGCCGCCCTGCCGTCGACTCCTCGGGAGACGGCTCTTCGCCCTGGGGTCTTGAGGGGCACAGCCTGCCCCGATGTCTTGAAAGGTTATGGGACTCGGGTTGGCCTACTCGTGGCCCATTACTCCGACACCATGTACTCCGCTTCACATGTAGATCCCGCCATGACGCTTTGCTTGCAACTGCACCAGCTGACTACCCCGCCATTCAAAATATACACGTATCCGGTTTGTGACTTGGAGTCATCCAGATCTGTGTCGAAGTTAGCGTCGACGTAACCCTTTACGACGAGCTCTTCGTCACCTTCATAAACAAGAAACATGTCCTTAGTCCTTTTCAGGTACTTTGGGATATTCTTGACCACTGTCCAGTGTTCCATGCCGGGATTACTTTGGTACCTTCCTACCAAACTTACGACAAGGTTTACATCAGGTCTAGTACACAGCATGGCATACATAATAGACCCTATGGTCGAGGCATAGGGGACGACACTCATCTTTTCTCTATCTTCTGCCGTGGTCGGGCATTGAGCTGTGCTCAATCTCGTACCTTGCAACACAGGCAAGAACCCCTTCTTTGACTGGTCCATATTGAACTTCTTCAATATCTTGTCAAGGTACGTACTCTGTGAAAGACCAATGAGGCGTCTCGATCTATCTCTATAGATCTTGATGCCTAATATATAAGCAGCTTCTCCAAGATCCTTCATTAAAAACACTTGTTCAAGTAGGCCTTTATGCTTTCCAAGAATTCTATATCATTTCCCATCAACAGTATGTCATCCACATATAAAATGAGAAATGCTACAGAGCTCCCACTCACTTTCTTGTAAACACAGGCTTCTCCATAAGTCTGCGTAAACCTAAACACTTTGATCATCTCATCAAATCGAATGTTCCAACTTCGAGATGCTTGCACCAGCCCATAGATTGAGCGTTGGAGCTTGCACACCTTGTCAGCATTCTTAGGATCGACAAAACCTTCCGGCTGCATCATATACAATTCTTCCTTAAGGAAACCATTAAGGAATGCCGTTTTGACGTCCATTTGCCATATCTCATAATCATAGAATGCGGCAATTGCTAACATGATCCGGACGGACTTCAGCTTCGCTACGGGTGAGAAAGTCTCATCGTAGTCAACCCCTTGAACTTGTCGATAACCCTTAGCGACAAGCCAAGCCTTATAGATGGTCACATTACCATCCGCATTTGTCTTCTTCTTAAAGATCCATTTATTTTCCATGGCTCGCTGATCATCGGGCAAGTCAGTCAAAGTCCATACTTCGTTTTCATACATGGATCCTATCTCGGATTTCATGGCTTCCAGCCATTTGTCGGAATCTGGGCCCGCCATCGCTTCTTCATAGTTCGAAGGTTCACCATTGTCCAACAACGTGATTTCCAGGACAGGGTTGCCGTACCACTCTGGTGCGGAACCTGTCCTTGTGGACCTATGAAGTTCAGTAGCAACTTGATCTGAAGTTTCATGATCATCATCATTAACTTCCTCTCTAGTCGGTGCAGGCACCTCAGGAACATTTTCTTGAGCTGCGCCACTCTCCGGTTCAAGAGGCAATACTTCATCAAGTTCTACTTTCCTCCCACTTACTTCTTTCGAGAGAAACTCTTTCTCTAGAAAGGATCCCTTCTTGGCAACAAAGATCTTGCCTTCGGATCTGAGGTAGAAGGTATACCCAATAGTTTCTTTAGGGGATCCTATGAAGACGCATTTTTCCAATTTGGGTTCGAGCTTTTTAGGTTGAAGTTTCTTCATGTAAGCATCGCATCCCCAAACTTTTAGAAACGACAGCTTATGTTTCTTCCCAAACCATAATTCGTACGGTTTCATCTCAATGGATTTCGACGGAGCCCTATTTAAAGTGAATGCGGCAGTATCTAAAGCATAGCCCCAAAATGACAACGGTAGATCGGTAAGAGACATCATAGATCGCACCATATCCAATAGAGTGCGATTACGATGTTCGGACACACCATTACGCTGAGCTGTTCCAGGCGGCGTGAGTTGTGAAACTATTCCACATTTCCTTAAGTGCATGCCAAATTCATGACTCAAATATTCTCCCCCACGACCTGATCATAAGAACTTGATTTTCCTGTCACGTTGATTCTCAACCTCACTCTGAAATTCCTTGAACTTTTCAAAGGTCTCAGACTTGTGTTTCATTAAGTAGACATACCCATCTCTACTCAAGTCATCAGTGAGGGTGAGAACATAACGATAGCCACCGGGAGCCTCAACACTCATTGGACCGCACACATCAGTATGTATGATTTCCAATAAGTTGGTTGCTCGCTCCATTGTTCCGGAGAACGGAGTCTTGGTCATTTTGCCCATGAGGCATGGTTCGCACGTGTCAAATGATTCATAATCAAGAGACTCCAAAAGTCCATCTGCATGGAGTTTCTTCATGCGTTTGACACCAATGTGACCAAGGCGACAGTGCCACAAGTATGTGGGACTATCATTATCAACCTTACATCTTTTGGTATTCACACTATGAATATGTGTAACATCACATTCGAGATTAAATAAGAATTAACCATTGACCAGCGGGGCATGACCATAAAACATATCTCTCATATAAATAGAACAACCATTATTTTCGGATTTAAATGAGTAGCCATCTCATATTAAATGAGATCCTAATACAATGTTCATGCTCAAAGCTGGCACTAAATAACAATTATTAAGGTTTAAAACTAATCCTGTAGGTAAATGTAGAGGTAGCGTGCCGTCGGCGATCACATCGACCTTGGAACCATTCCCGATGCGCATCGTCACCTCGTCCTTCGCCAGTCTCCGCTTATTCCGCAGCTCCTGTTTTGAGTTACAAATATGAGCAACCGCACCGGTATCAAATACCCAGGAGCTACTACGAGTACTAGTAAGGTACACATCAATAACATGTATATCACATATACCTTTGGTGTTGCCGGCCTTCTTGTCCGCTAAGTACTTGGGGCAGTTCCGCTTCCAGTGACCACTTCCCTTGCAATAAAAACACCTAGTCTCGGGCTTGGGTCCATTCTTTGGCTTCTTCCCGGCAGCTTGCTTACCGGGCGCGACAACTCCCTTGCCGTCCTTCTTGAAGTTCTTTTTACCCTTGCCCTTCTTGAACTTAGTGGTTTTATTCACCATCAACACTTGATGTTCCTTTTTGATTTCCACCTCCGCTGATTTCAGCATCGAATATACCTCAGGAATGGTCTTTTCCATCCCCTGCATATTGAAGTTCATCACAAAGCTCTTGTAGCTAGGTGGGAGCGACTGAAGGATTCTGTCAATGACCGCATCATTCGGGATATTAACTCCCAGGTAAGACAAGCGGTTGTGCAACCCAGACATTTTGAGTATGTGCTCGCTGACGGAACTATTCTCCTCCATCATACAACTGTAGAACTTGTCGGAGACTTCATATCTCTCGACCCGGGCATGAGCTTGGAAAACCATTTTCAGCTCTTGGAACATCTCATATGCTCCGTGTTGCTCAAAACGCTTCTGGAACCCCGGTTCTAAGCTGTAAAGCATGCCGCACTGAACCAGGGAGTAATCATCAGCACGGGACTGCCAAGCGTTCATAACGTCTTGGTTTGCTGGGGGTGGTGCTTCACCTAGTGGTGCTTCAAGGACATATGCTTTCTTGGCAGCTATGAGGATGATTCTCAAGTTCCAGACCCAGTCCGTATAGTTGCTACCATCGTCTTTCAACTTGGTTTTCTCTAGCAATGCGTTGAAGTTGAGGACAAAATTAGCATGGACATTTGATCTACAAGACATATTGTAAAGATTTTATACTAAGTTCATGATAATTAAGTTCATCTAATCAAATTATTTAATGAACTCCCACTCAGATAGACATCCCTCTAGTCATCTAAGTGATACATGATCCGATTCAACTAGGCCGTGTCCGATCGTCACGTGATACGGACTAGTCATCATCGGTGAACATCTTCATGTTGATCGTATCTTCCATACGACTCATGTTCGACCTTTCGGTCTTCCGTGTTCCGAGGCCATGTCTGTACATGCTAGGCTCGTCAAGTCAACATAAGTGTTTTGCGTGTGTAAATCTGGCTTACACCTGTTGTATGCGAGCGTTAGAACCTATCACACCTAATCATCACGTGGTGCTTCGGAACAATGGACCTTAGCAACGGTGCACAGTTAGGGGGAATGATACGTCTCCAACATATCTATAATTTTTGATTGCTCCATGCTATATTATCTACTGTTTTGGGCAATATTGGGCTTTATTTTCCACTTTTATATTATTTTTGGGACTAGCCTATTAACCGGAGGCCCAGCCTAGATTTGTGTTTTATGCCTATTTCAGTGTTTTGAAGAAAAGGAATATCAGACGGAGTCAAAACGGAACGAAATCAACTGGAGAAGTTATTTTTGGAAGGAAACACACCTGATGGACTTGGACCTCATGTCAAGGAAGGAATGAGGCGCTCACGAGGGTGGGGGCGCCCCCCTAGGGCGCGCCTCCTGTCTCGTGGGGCCCTCGTGGCTCCCCTGACGTACCTCCTGCACCCATATATACCTTCGTGACCTAAAACTTCCAAAACAGAAGATAGATCGGGAGTTCCGCCGCCAGAAGCCTCCGTAGCCACCGAAAACCCATTTCGGCACCTTGCCGGAGGGGGAACCCTCTCTGGTGGCCATCTTCACATCCCGGTGCTCTCCATGACGAGGAGGGAGTAGTTCTCCCTCGTGGCTGAGGGTATGTACCAGTAGCTATGTGTTTGATCTCTCTCTCTCTCGTGTTCTCGATTTGGCACGATCTTGATGTATCGCGAGCTTGGCTATTATAGTTGGATCTTATGTTTCTCCTGCCCCTCTTCTCTCTTGTAATGAATTGAGTTTTCCCCTTGAAGTAATCTTATCGGATTGAGTCTTTAAAGACTTGAGAACACTTGATGTATGTCTTGCCGTGGATATCTGTGGTGACAATGGGATACCATGTGCCACTTGATGTATGTTAAGGTGATCAACTTGCGGGTTTCGTGACATTCGGAACCTATGCATAGGGGTTGGCACACGTTTTCGTCGTGATTCTCCGGTAGAACTTTGGGGCACTCTTTGAGGTCCTTTGTGTTGGTTGAATAGATGAATCTGAGATTGTGTGATGCATATAGTATAATCATACCCACGGATACTTGAGGTGACATTGGAGTATCTAGGTTACATTAGGGTTTTGGTTGATTTGTATCTTAAGGTGTTATTCTAGTACGAACTCTAGGGCTGTTTGTGATACTTATAGGAATAGCCGAACGGATTGATTGGAAAGAATAACTTTGAGGTGGTTTCGTACCCTACCATAATCTCTTTGTTCGTTCTCCGCTATTAGTGACTTTGGAGTGACTCTTTGCTGCATGTTGAGGGATAGTTATGTGATCCAATTATGTTAGTATTGTTGAGGGAACTTACACTAGTGAAAGTATGAACCCTAGGCCTTGTTTACCATCATTACAATACCGTTTACGCTCACTTTTATCACTTGCTACCTTGCTGTTTTTATTATTTCAGATTACAAAAACTATTATCTACTATCCATATTGCACTTGTATCACCATCTCTTCGCCGAACTAGTGCACCTATACAACTTACCATCATTATCAAGACTTTGTGAAAATTCTTGGAACGCCGTCTAGGTAAAGGTGGATCATATTCAGTCCTATCATTATCAAGATTCATATTGCAAAACAAAGATTTAATAGGGGACACATCAATAACTTTTAGATCTTCATCTTTATTATCATGGAAACTAGAAGAACAGGCTTTTATAAAAGCAATCTTTCTTAGCACGCATCCTCCCGGTTCTTTCTTTGCACTCATCAATGGAAATTCTCATGGATTTGAGAGACTAATTGATATCATGCTTAGGTGGAATAGATCTAAGTTTCAAAGAATGAATATCAAGAGAAATTCTATCAACGTTCCTAGCCAACTCATCAATCTTAAGCAATTTTTCTTCAATCAAAGCATTGAAATTCTTTTGTGAAGTAATAAATTATTTAATATTAGATTCAAAATCAGAGGGTATCTTATTATAATTTCCATAAGAATTGTTGTAGGAATTACCATAATTATTAGAGGAATTACTAGGATACTGCCTAAGATTAAAGTTTCCTCTATACGCGTTGTTACCAAAATTATTCCTACCAACAAAATTCACATCCATAGATTCATTATTATTCTCAATCAAAGTAGACAATGGCATATCATTAGGATCAGAATAAACACTTTTATTAGCAAATAATTTCATAAGTTCATCCATCTTTCCACTCAAAACATTAATTTCTTCTATCGCATGCACTTTCTTATTAGTAGATCTTTCAGTGTGCCATTGAGAATAACTAACCATAATATTATCTAGGATTTCAGTAGCTTCTCCTAAAGTGATTTCCATAAAAGTGCCTCCCGCGGCCGAATCTAAAAGATTTCTAGAAGCAAAATTCAATCCGGCATAATTTTTTTGTATAATCATCCACAAATTCAAACCATGCGTAGGGCAATTACGTATCATTAATTTCATCCTCTCCCAAGCTTGTGCAACATGTTCATGATCAAGTTTCTTAAAATTCATAATATCTTTTCTGAGAGAGATGATCTTAGCGGGAGGAAAATACTTAGAGATAAAAGCATCTTTGCACTTATTCCATGAATCAATACTATTTTTAGGCAAAGACGAAAACCAAGCTTTAGCATGATCTCTAAGCGAAAAAGGAAATAGCTTCCATTTAACAATATCATTGTCCACATATTTCTTCTTTTGCATATCACACAAATCAACGAAGCTATTTAGATGGGTAACGACATCTTCACTAGGAAGGCCAGCGAATTGATCTTTCATGACAAGATTCAACAAAGCAGTATTGATTTCACAAGATTCAGTATGGGTAAGAGGAGCAATCAGAGTGATAAGGAAATCATTGTTGTTGGTATTGGTAAAGTCACACAATTTAGTGTTATCTTGAGCCATCGTGACAAGCAAGCAATCCAACACACAAGAAAACGAGAGACGGGCAAAAAGAGGCAAATAGAGAAAGAGACGGAGGACGAAGAGAGAGAGAGAGGGCGAATAAAACGGCAAGGGTGAAGTGAGGGAGAGGGAAACGAGAGGCAAATGGCAAATAATGTAATGTGGGAGATAAGGTTTGTGATGGGTATTTGGTATGTCTTGACTTTTGCGTGAACCTCCCCGGCAACGGCGCCAGAAATCCTTCTTGCTACCTCTTGATCACTTGCGTTAGTTTTCCCTTGAAGAGGAAAGGGTGATGAAGCAAAGTAGCGTAAGTATTTCCCTAAGTTTTTGAGAACCAAGGTATCAATCTAGTAGGATTCCACGCACGATTCCCTCGCACCTACACAAACAAATAAATCCTCGCAACCGACGCGATAAGGGGTTGTCAATCCCTACATGGTCACTTACGAGAGTGAGATCTGATAGATGTGATAAGATAATATTTTTCGTATTGTTATGATAAAGATGCAAAGTAAAATAAAAGGCAATAAAAATAACTAAGTGTTGGAAGATTAATATGATGGAAGATAGACCTGGGGGCCATAGGTTTCACTAGTGGCTTCTCTCAAGAGCATAAGTATTCACGGTGGGTAAACAAATTACTTTTGAGCAATTGACAGAATTGAGCATAGTTATGAGAATATCTAGGTATGATCATGTATATAGGCATCACGTCCGAGACAAGTAGACCGACTCCTGCCTGCATCTACTACTATTACTCCACACATCGACCGCTATCCAGCATGCATCTAGAGTATTAAGTTCATAAGAACAGAGTAACGCTTTAAGCAAGATGACATGATGTAGAGGGATAAACTCATGCAATATGATGAAAACCCCATCTTGTTATCCTCGATGGCAACAATACAATACGTGCCTTGCTGCCCCTACTGTCACTGGGAATGGACACCGCAAGATTGAACCCAAAGCTAAGCACTTCTCCCATTGCAAGAAAGATCAGTCTAGTAGGCCAAATCAAACTGATAATTCGAAGAGACTTTCAAAGATAACCAATCATACATAAAAGAATTCAGAGAAGATTCAAATATTGTTCATAGATAAACTTGATCATAAACCCACAATTCATCAGTCTCGACAAACACACCGCAAAAGAAGATTACATCGAATAGATCTCCACAAGAGAGGGGGAGAACTTTGTATTGAGATCCAAAAAGAGAGAAGAAGCCATCTATCTAATAACTATGGACCCGTAGGTCTGAAGTAAACTACTCACACTTCATCGGAGAGGCTATGGTGTTGATGTAGAAGCCCTCCGTGATCGATGCCCCCTTCGGCGGAGCTCCGGAAAAGGCCCCAAGATGGGATCTCATGGATACAGAAAGTTACGACGGTGGAATTAGGGTTTTGGCTCTGTATCTGGTAGTTTGGGGGTACGTAGGTATATATAGGAGGAAGGAGTACGTCGGTGGAGCAACAGGGGGCCCATGAGGGTGGAGGGCGCGCCTGGGGGGTAGGCGCGCCCCGTACCTCGTGCCTTCCTCGTTGATTGCTTGACATAGGGTCCAAGTCCTCTGGATCATGTTCGTTCTGAAAATCACGTTCCCGAAGGTTTCATTCCGTTTGGACTCCGTTTGATATTATTTTTCTGCGAAACCCTAAAATAGGCAAAAACAACAATTCTGGGATGGGCCTCCGGTTAATAGGTTAGTCCCAAAAATAATATAAAAGTGTATAATAAAGCGCAATAATGTCCAAAACAGAATATAATATAGCATGGAACAATCAAAAATTATAGATATGTTTGAGATGTATCATAGAACAGCATATAAAAATCCTATGGGTATGCCTCCTTATAAAATGGTTTATGGAAAAGCATGTCATTTGCCTCTTGAGTTAGAACATAAAGCATATTGGGCAATCACAGAACTCAATTATGATTTCAAGCTTGCTGTGAAAAGGGGTTATTTGATATTAGCTCACTAGATGAATGGAGAACCCAAGCTTATGAAAATGCAAAATTATTTAAAGAAAAGGTTAAAAGATGGCATGACAAAAGAATTAAAAAGCGCGAGTTTAAACTCGGAGAATATGTTCTTTTGTACAACTCTCATTTCAGATTCTTTGCAGGAAAACTCCTCTCAAAATGGGAAGGCACATACGTCATCGAGGAGGTTTATCGGTCTGAAATCCCCGTGTACCCTCAAGAACACTTTGCTTATCATAAGAGACTGTTTTGGCCTGTCCTTTGCCTCAAAAGGATTGGGATACCTTGCTGCACTTTTGTTACTACTATCGTTACTTGCTCGTTACAAATTATCTTGCTATCAAACTACTCTGCTACTTGCAATTTTTGCACTTGCAGGCATTACCTTACTGAAAACTACTTGTCATTTCCTTTTGCTCCTCATTGGGTTCAACACTCTTACTTGTAGAAAAGAGATACAATTGATCCCCTATACTTGTGGGTGCTCAAATCTGTAAGTTGGTGCCATCCAAGCACATCGTCGTGGCGGGATCTACGTGTGAAGTGGAGTACAAAGCTGCTTCAGAAGCAGCAAATGAAGGAGTCTGGATGAAGGTGTTCATACCCGATCTAGGTGTAGTACCTAGTGCATCGGGTCCAATGAAAATCTTTTGTGACAATACTGGAGAAATTGCCTTGGCGAAGGAATCCAAATTTCACAAGAGAACCAAACACATCAAGAGTTCAATTCCATCCGCGATCAAGTCAAGGAGGGAGACCTAGAGATTTGCAAGATACATGTGGATCTGAATGTTGCACACCCGTTGACTAAACCTCTTCCACGAGCAAAACATGATCAGCACCAAGACTCCATGGGTGTTAGAATCATTACAATGTAATCTAGATTATTGACTCTAGTGCAAGTGGGAGACTGAAGAAAACATGCCCTAGAGGCAATAATAAAGTTGTTATTTATATTTCCTTATATCATGATAAATGTTTATTATTCATGCCAGAATTGTATTAACCGGAAAATTAGTACATGTGTGAATACATAGACAAAACAGTGTCCCTAGTATGCCTCTACTTGACTAGCTCGTTAATCAAAGATGGTTATGTTTCCTGACCATAGACATGTGTTGTCATTTGATGAACGGGATCACATCACTAGAGATTGATGTGATGGACAAGACCCATCCGTTAGCTTAGCATAATGGTCGTCAAGTTTTACTGCTATTGCTTTCTTCATGACTTATACATATTCCTCTGACTATGAGATTATGCAACTCCCGAATACAAGAGGAACACCTCGTGTTCTATCAAAATGTCACAACATAACTGGGTGATTATAAAGATGCTCTACAGGTGTCTCCGAAGGTGTTTGTTGGGTTGGCATAGATCAAGATTAGGATTTGTCACTCCGATTATCGGAGAGGTATCTCTGGGCCCTCTCGGTAATGCACATCACTACAAGCCTTGCAAGCAATGTGACTAATGAGTTAGTTGTGGGATGATGTATTACAGAACGAGTAAAGAGACTTGCCAGTAACGAGATTGAACTAGGTATGATGATACCGACGATCGAATCTCAGGCAAGTAACATACCGATGACAAAGGGAATAACGTATATTGTTATTGCGGTTTGACCGATAAAGATCTTCGTAGAATATGTAGGAACCAACATGAGCATCCAAGTTTCGCTATTGGTTATTGACCAGAGATGTGTCTCGGTCATGTCTACATAGTTCTCGAACCCGTAGGGTCCGCACGCTTATCATTCGACGATGATTTGCATTATGAGTTCTGTGTTTTCGTGACCGAAGTTTGTTCGGAGTCCCAGATGAGATCACGGACATGACGAGGAGTCTCAAAATGGTCGAGAGGTAAAGATTCATATATTGGAAGGTAGTATTCAGACATCGGAATGGTTCTGAGTGATTCAGGTATTTTTCCGGAGTACCGAGGGGTTACCGGAACCCCCCCCGGGATAGTGTTGGTCCTACATGGGCCTAAGGGAGAGAAAGGAAAGCCCATGGGGGGGTGGCGCGCGCCCCCGTCCTTGGGAGTCTGAATAGGGCAAGGAGGAGGGCCCCCCTTTCCTCTCCCTCTCCCTCTCCCTCTCCTTCCTTTTCCCTCCAGTGGAAGAAAGGAAAGGGGGGCGAATCCTACTAGGAGTGGAGTCCTAGTAGGACTCCCCCCATGGTGCTCCAGCTCCTGGCCGGCCGCCTCCTCCTCCCCTCCTTTATATACGGGGGCGCGAGGCACCCCAAAGGGACATCAATTGTTCTCTTAGCCGTGTGCGATGCCCCCCTCCACAGTTTACTCCTCTGGTCATAGCGTGGTAGTGCTTAGGTGAAGCCCTGCGCGGATCACATCACCATGAACATCACCACGCCGTCGTGGTGACGGAACTCTCCCTCGACCCTCTGCTGAATGTGTGCTGAACATGGAGGTGTCATACATTTGTTACTTGATCGGTTGGATCGCGAAGATGTTCGACTACATCAACCGCGTTAACCTAACGCTTCTGCTTTCGGTCTACGAGGGTACATGAACACACCTTCCCCTCTCATTTCTATGCATCTCCTAGATAGATCTTGCGTGATCGTAGGAATTTTTTTGAAATTGCATGCTACGTTCCCCAACACAACTACCCTGAAACAAACACGCTGTCCAGGGAAGAGATACCGGGAGTTGCCCCCCTCAATTTATGTTCCCCTTCCCTTCACAACCCCTATACCCCCAACCATACAATAGATTTTTAGTCTAATACCCTCTCAATTCCCATTCGGTAGATTTAGAGCGCCGACCCATTTCATCCCCGCGCGTCCGTTTGGGCCGCCACAGACAAAAAAGTCGGCCCAACGCGTCGACCCAAACGGACGCGCGTCCGCTTTTCGTCCACCTAGCGACCCATTCCTGGCCCGCTGGTCGGTGGCACAACGCCAACCCTTTCGCTTCACTTTCCCTAAACTCTCCCAATCGCTCGCCATGGACGACACACCGACCCTTGATGCCACTGCTGGCCTTGCCTCCACCAAAGGCAAGCCCTGCGCGCCCAGCAAGACCGCGACGCTGCCCAAGAAGAAGAAGAAGCTGACGCCCGAGGAACTTCCCATGCAGTCGACCAAGAGGAGGGGCCAGAGGCACACGGCGGACGCAAGGGACAAAGTAGCGGGTGTCGCTGCCCTCTCCACCACCGCACAATAGGAGGAAACCAATGCCTGACTCGCCACGGCAACGAGAGAGGCCCTGCTCTACCTAGGGTCAAACCCTGGCCATCACGGGCTCGTCAGCGCTGCCACGGCTGAGGCTAGCACGGGCTCGTCAGCATTTCCTCAAATGATGGTGTCATAGTCGCCGCGCTCGTCTGCCACGTAGCTGATCCCCAGCTTCCACGACTATCCGCAAGCCTCCCGCTTCTCCGAGGAATGCTCGCCGAAGGTGAGTGTGGTGGCGCCGTCCATGCCCGTGCCCGTGGCCATCGACCTCAATGCCACGCCAATGGCCGGTGCATCGTCCTCTGGAGGGGCAAGGAAATGCCCACGAGAGATACCAGCCGACATGCTCCTTGACGCCCGCAACCTATTCGACAGAATGCCTATGGCCGGTGACAAGGAAACGACTAACTGTTTCATCATCCAGAACTTCATCTTCGAAGGCAGTGTGATGGCTTCTACCTCCGCGGCTGCCTAAGATCCCGAGGAGACCCAAAGCTAAGATGGCCGAGCGCCATTCATGCCAGCGACCTATGATCAAGCTGGCATGGACGACACCTTCATGCAAGATCAAGTCGGCCTGCACAACTTCTCGCTCGACCACGAGTTCCCAGAGGACTACGGCCTCAAGGAAGAGGATGAAATGGACATCAATAGGGCAGCCTTTATTCGAGGATGAGCTCACCAACCAAGCCAGCGCGAAGATGAAGCGCAAAAGCAAGCGGACAAAGGCATACACACCGTCTGGGGACAACTCCTTTGTAGTATTGGAGGGACATTGGGCAAGACCCCAAGGTTGGCGAAGAACAAAAGCATCAACCTGTTGGATTCATATTCATTGTGAGTACCCTGAATGCATGAAGTTTGCACCGTATCAAATGCAAAGCAAGCGTGTCTTTCCCTCTCGAAGCGATGGAGGGTGACACAACAAGAGTGCAACAAAGTTTTATGCCACCCTTGAGACCATCAAGGCACGCCCCGTGAGCGGCATCAGCATGAAGGATATGGTATACATGCACCTCTCTTCGTATCTGTTCTCGTTATGCTTGCATGTGTTGGACATATGCCCTAGAGGCAATAATATCGTATTATTATATTTCCATATTTATAGTTAAGAGTTTATATTTCATGCTATAACTGATGTGATCCTGGAATATGCGATTCAGTGGAAAACTCAAATGCACGTGTGAAATGATAAACGGTAAACAATAGGTTCCCGGTCTCGCCTCTGAGACTGGCACAAGTGTTGTTAGTGATCACGTTTTCCGAATCTCAGGATATCGTTAAGTGTAAAGATAGTCCTAAATTAACATTGAGGGTATGACGTTAGAAAAGTGATCATATTGAATCGACCCAATACTTGTCTATTATACTTTGTGATTCTACCGTCTAAAATCATCTGTTATATATAACATGGAGTGTTAGCATGTGTTTTAGTTCCTCGGACCATGAGAGTGTCTCAGTCACTTCCTACTAGACGGCAGGCTTTGGGGTTGCTCAAATGTCATCTGTAACAAGGTGATCATAACGACAACTTTCAGGTACACCGGAAAGTTTGACAAGTGACCTAACAGCTCGAGAGTGGGATTTTCTCCTCTGATGATGGAGAGATATTCTTAGGGCCCTCTTGGTGTGACGGAATCCATCGTAGTCTGGCCAGACATAGGTGACTATCATGGGGATGCCGGAACACGTCAACGAGAAAGAAGAACAAAACTAATAACGGGAGCAATGATATAGTGAGCATGGTGATGACGCAGGAGGATATCGATGCACACCGTGTTTTGTAAAGTATCATGAAGCAAAGGGAACATCACATGATAGCCAAGGTTCACTAAAAAATTATTCGTGTAATCATAGGGACCGATATGGATGTCCATGGTTCCGCTATCGGTCATTGAAAGAAGGGTTTTCGTTCATGTCTATGATTTACCGAACCTATAGGGTCACAAGCTTAAGGTAATCACGATTTGCTGAGGGTTAGTAGGACGGGAGTGATGAGAATATATTTGTGGAATTGTTTCATTAATATCTGGAATAGTTCCTAGAGGTTCCGGAAGTGTTTCGAGGTCACCGGAAGGGTTTCGGTGAATATCGGGTATTATTGATTAATATATATAGGTGGAAAATGTTTTCAAAGATGTTAAATTATATATATATATATATAATGCTCTAAAAATGTTTAGAACAAAAATATATTTAATTTAATAGCAACGGGTCAAATAAGGCCAAGAGGTGGAGAAGGAGTTGGGCCACAAGGGCCCAACAAGGGAGGCCCCCCCCCTTTCCTATAGGGGGGGCGCGAATCCTACTTGGAGGGGGAGTTCTACTCCCCCTCCCTTGGTCGGCGCCCCAAGGGGGCTCTTTCCCCCTTGGTGGCAGCCCCCTCTCCCCCCAACCCTATATATACTAGACCATTTCCACCCTATTGAGAGACAAGTTTTGGAGCCTCCTCTAGTTGAACTAGTGCATGTTCTAGTTGGTCCCACTTGACTAATTACAGCGAGCCCTAGACACCTCTATGCCTGTTATATTTACTTATAGAGTGAAGAACAAGCCCTAGAAGCCATGTGTGGTTCTAATCTCCTCCCTCTGATTCTCCGGCGACGATTAACTCAGGACGGCGAAGCGCTGCTGGATCGTGAAGAGCGTACGCTTGCAACCAAGTAGAGAGGCCGTGCTTTCGGTCTTCCGTCCGAGGGATCGTTCGTGGGAGATTCGTGGGATCGTCATCAACGTTCGAGGGACTTCAAGTACGGTCTACACCGACTCGTCTACTTTTGCTTCACTCCCGGAGTTGGTAACGATTGTTGATCACAACCCATTATGCATCTTCATATTGTTACTGGGTGATCGTAGGGCGATTTTTTTGTTTTATACTACGTTTCCCAACAGCATGTACATTTGCCCATATGTTTGCATGCTATTCATTTGTAGCCATTCCAACCTTTGGAGGCATTCAACGGTCAACATGAGGGCAAGTCCTTCAACCTCTCCCATTGTTGGATGGTCATCAATGGGGAGGAGAAGTTCAAGGCACAATATGCCGCTGCCAAGGCGCGTGGGGGGGAGGAAGCCTTCGAGGAGCTTGGGGAGGGTGATAAGCCACGACCGCGGGGAAAGACCAACTCCAAGGAGGAGGAAAAGCGTGATGCAGCATCGATTGCCTTGCATGCCACCGTGGAGGGCATGATGAGCAAGAAGGACACAAGGAAGGAGAAGCGTCGACAAGACAAGGAAGAGCAAATGAACACCTTCATGGAGATCCAAAGAAGGAGGCTTCAGCCTGATGTAGAGAAGCAAGCCAAGATGCTTGAGATGGAGGGGGAGAAGCAAGCAAAGATGCTCGAGATCGAGGCCACCAATGCCAAGACCAAGGCAAAATAAGTGGCGCTCGTTAGCATGATGACGGGGTGGAGATCATCAAGGTGGACCTGAACACCGTGTCGCCAAGGAAGAGACCGTGGTTCGAGAAGATGCAGGCCGATATGCTCAAGTTCGACGATGAGTGATTTATGGCAGAGATCGCCATCCTTTATTTGTATGCTGACAAGTGTGCTGACATGACCACGGCCCAGATGGCATGGTCGAATTCCCTCCCCTTTTTTGAGTGTTGGCATGTGTGCCAGCCTCCGGCAAGTGCGCCAACATTAACTATGTGATGGTTTTTTTGTAGGCTGGTATTGTATGCCGGCCGCTGGCATGGCGCCGACATGAACTTTGAGCAATGGCACGGCCGCTGGCAAGATTTATGGCTGTGGGCCTTTTTAAATTTATGCGTGGACATGAAATGGGTCGCGCACACTGGGTGCACGGCCGACCCAAAAACAGGGCGAACGCCGAGCGGGCGGCTGACTCAAACTAACGAAAAGCGGACCAAGCGCGCATTCGCTTGGGTCGGCGCGTTGGAGTTGCTCTTACTTCCCCCAACCAAATAGATTGTAAGTAATTGATTTTCTTTCAAAAGTTGTATAATCATTGTCAAATTAATATTGATTGGAGAACGTTTGAAACATGGGTGTAAGTACAAAAAAAAGTAAAATTTTCCTGTTTTTTCTGGAAACAAACTTTCATGGTATTGTGGGCGAAAAAGACAAAACCAACACTATTTTTTTCAATAGAGCGCTATTGCCTGGCATTCAACTGAGGCCATAAATCAGAGAAATCATCACTATATTAGAATTACTGTTCACTCTTTTTGTCTTGGAATTTTTATTTCACATAGATTTCTGACTGGAGTTTTTCGTTGTGAAACATATACGAGTACACCAGCGGGTCAAGCTTGTTAAAAATGTTTCAACTTTTTTCCTGAATTGCTAAATTATTTTTGGCATAACAGGTTCATCTACACCCAGGTTCCGAGAGGTATTCTCCTATCATACAACTCCAACAATAGAATTCTTGGGGCGCTATTCATACTCGATGGTCTTAGTGGAGGCCTATGGGACTAATTTAGCTACGGCACGTGCTACTTAAAATTACAAACAAAGCCTAATGACATTAAGAAGGCTAGCTTAATTATTTGAAGTGTATAAAAACATATATATTATTCCATCCGATCTAAAATAAGTGTCGAGGTTTTAGTTCAAATTTGAAATATTATTTTGGATCGCAAGGAGTATTAGCTGCAAAATATATGGCGCACTATCATGCGTGCCCTACTGCGCCACTGTCTACACACGCCGAAAACATAGTCCCCTCTTTCTTGTATGGGCCAAGTTTCTACTATACCTGCGTGGTCTTTTCTGTGCAAGCATCCCGACCTCCCCGCAGAAAGGCTGCAAAACATGTCCCATTGTCTGCGTGTCCTAGATAAATAGGAAAGGGGGCAAGGGCATGTAGCCGGAGATACATCCAAAAACAAAGGGGCTTCCATGCATCCCGTTCCCAGGCTAGCCTAGGTCCCTAACCCACACACACATATAAACTTGCATGGAGCTTTGACCTACATGTGTGTGCATGCATGTAAAAAAAACGAAACTACGAAAAGAAACAACCGTGAGTGAGTGATAGTGTGAGAGAGGAGCAAAATAAAGTCCAGCTTGCCAGATCTTCTTTCCACGAGGACGGGGACGCATGGCCCGGAGATCAACTTCTTGGGCGCACTCGATCGATGATGCCCCGGGGAATGGCCGACAAAAATATGTATAGGCAAGGGAGGTTGATGGACGGAACATGAGATGAGATGAATACACGGCACATACCAAGAGACGTTCGCGTCAAATGATGAGCTTTTTCTCCCTCCGCCCTGCGTATCTCCGGTAGAAAGGGAAAGATGCGTGGCCAGAAGAGGGGAATCAAGCTGGCCGGGCACCTTTCGATGATGTCGTAGCTCACAAGGGCCATGTGGGAACATGTATCACTGTTGCAGCAAGCTAGCGGCTGCAGCCATGGAGATTTGCAGGATCGGTTGCTTTTCTGATCCAAGGGATGTCGTGGATTGTGATCTGCGTGCTTGGATGTTTGCATGGTTTTCTTTTGCGATGATGACTGGTGGAGAGGATTGGAGGGTGATTACTCATGAGCTGGGGTAACCTGCAGTGCATTCGGGAGCTTATACTGGAAGCTGTTGTCTACACCATGCGTCGATCCGGAAGATCCACCTATTCGTTGGTTGGTTTGTACTTTATACTTTGTAATAGAACAAATTGTACTTGTTTTGCGAAAATGATTCAGATCTATTTATCAAAGTTCAACAAAATTACAAACCACCTCAGACATAATAAAAACTACATCGAGATTTCAAGACCATCGAATGACCAATACCGTCGCCAGAACAAGCTGTCGACGTGCCGTTGTCGCCGCTCCCCTATCGGAGCCGTCTTCACCTTATCGATGACCGTCGGGAAGTCTTTGTGCATGTGCTCCTAAGGACCAGCGCCCTGAAGCCTTAGTAGTCGTTGTTGGACCCTTGAGTAGATCTGAAACATCTAACACCAAATCTCGCCACACAACAAAAAACCCTAACCTCGCCAACCCGAGAAGAAATCAGTAATCTAAGCTAGAGCTCCGCAGACTACGTCCAGATGGACGAAATCATGAAGTATCGGAGCCCAGAAGACAAACTCGAAGAAGAACTGCCGGCTTCCGCCCGAGCGTCCCACCTGCGAGGACAAAACAAACTAATCTAAACTACTAACCGGAGCGGAGATATCGGGATGCTTCTCCCCACCACCGAGCCGCCAGAGCGGCAGACGAAGAGGAGACGAATCCACGGACTCACCGTTGAAGTCTGGAGGAAAGAGTTTACCCTAGCTAGCCATCAAGGGTTTTTAACAGACAAATTCCTATAAAATTTTTGCAGGTTATCTACAGGGCCACTCTTGGATGTGTACAAGGTCGTTACTCACTCCCGCGAAAGCCAGGGAGCTTTTGGTTACTGGGTCTACCAGATGGAAGATGATAACTCGAGATATCTACAATCGGTTTGGATGGCAGTCCGGTAATAATTAGGTGTTTAGTCATCTCATCTTATTTTCGCTGGTTGTATCTTTTCTTTACCTTATTACTTTTTCCGCTTTGACAGAGCTTATTCTGATCCGCAGACTTATTGAATACTTCGCTTAATAAAGTGCCTGCATGCATCAATCTGATGTAGAGGCCGGAAGTGAACCTCCTTTTCTGAAAAAAGGAACCATAGAACATGTTTTTTTTGCGGGTGAACCATGGTCAAATCCCTTGTCTCGCAGCTTGATCCGGGACATTTGGGGGACGCATAGTGTAAAATATTTCAATGTCTCGTGGCGGCAGACTTTTGTTTGATGGCTCATCGGCTTGAGTGCCATGGGATTCTGAATTAGAGCATATGCCTCGTCTATGACCATGAAGACTATAAATGGTGCACCTCCTCCACAATTGTACCTTCTCTCATGAATTGTTGCACTGTGTGTTTGTTAGAAACGTAGCATGTAATTTCAAAAAATTCCTACGCTCACGCAAGATCTATCTAGGAGATGCATAGCAACGAGAGGGAAAGAATGTGTCCACGTACCCTCGTAGACCGAAAGCGGAAGCGTTTGACAATGTGGTTGATGTAGTCGAACTTCTTCTCGTTCCGACCGATCAAGCACCGAACATACGGCACCTCCGAGTTCTGCACACATTCAGGTTGATGACGCCTCTCGAACTCTTGATCCAGCAAAGTGTCGAGGGAGAGTTCCGTCAGCACGACAACGTGGTGACGGTGATGGTGAAGTGATCCGCGCAGGGCTTCGCCTAAGCACTACGAAGATATGACCGGAGGTGTAATCTGTGGAGAGAGGCGCCGCACACGGCGAATAGATGTTGTTGTGTGTTCTAGGCGCCTCCCCCCCTCATATATATAGATGGGAGGGAGAGGGAGCAGCCAAGGGGGCGCCCAAGTAGGAGGAATCCTACTTGGGGCCCTACTCCTATCCCCCCTACCATAATTTCCGAAGGGGGGAGGGAGGAGGAGGGAGGAGGGAAGGAAGGGGGAGGCCGAATCCCTCCCCTTCCTTTCTCTCTTCCCCTCTTTCCTTCCCCTCCAGGTTTGGCCTATATGGGGGGCGCAGCAGCCCATGCTGGCTGATGTGTTTCCCCTCTTGGCCCATTGGGCCCATATCTTTGCCGGGGGTGCCCGAACCCCTTTCTGGTGACCCGATATGTACCCGGTATCCCCTGAATACTTTTGGTGTCTGAATACCATCGTCCTATATATCAATCTTTACCTCTCGACCATTTTGAAACTCCTGTCATGTCCGTGAGAGTGTCACCAAATCACACAACTCACATAATACAAAATCATCATCAAACGTTAAGCATGCAGACTGAGGGAGTCCTGGATTAGGGGGTGTTCGGATAGCCGGACTATACCTTCGGCCGGACTCCTGGACTATGAAGATACAAGATTGAAGACTTTGTCCCGTGTCCGGAAGGGACTTTCCTTGGCGTGGAAGGTAAGCTTGGCGATACGGATATGTAGATCTCCTACCATTGTAACCGACTCTGTGTAACCCTAACCCTCTCCGGTGTCTATATAAACCGGAGGGTTTTAGTCCGTAGGACGGACAACAATCATACCATAGGCTAGCTTCTAGGGTTTAGCCTCATTGATCTCGTGGTAGATCTACTCTTGTACTACCCATATCATCAATATTAATCAAGCAGGAGTAGGGTTTACCTCCATCGAGAGGGCCCGAACCAGGATAAAAACACCATGTCCCTTGTCTCCTGTTACCATCCGCCTAGACGCACAGTTCGGGACCCCCTACCCGAGATCTGCCGGTTTTGACACCGACATTGGTGCTTTCATTGAGAGTTCCTCTGTGTCGTCACTTTTAGGCCCAATGGCTTCTCCGATCATCAACAGCGATGCGATCTAGGGTGAGACCTTCCTCCCCGGATAGATCTTCATATTCGGCGGCTTTGCACTGCGGGCCAATTCGCTTGGCCATCTGGAGCAGATCGAAAGCTATGCCCCTGGCCATCAGGTCAGATTTGAAAGTTTGAGCTACACGGCCGACCTCCGTGGAGACTTGATCTTCGACGGATTCGAGCCGCAGCCGAGCGCACCGCACTGTGACGATGGGCATGATCTAGCTTTGCCGCCGAATAGTGCCCTGGAGGCCGCACCCGCATCAGCTCCGACCCTTAATTCGGAGCCAACTGCGCCAATCGAGGATGGGTGGTTGGACACAGCATCGGGGGCTGCAATCTCTACGGCGATCGAGCCAAACACCAGCCCTATTCTCTTCGAAGCCCGTGACTCCAAGGAGCCGGACTTCTCTCCAGACTCCGAGCCCTCCGCGCCCCTACCGATCGAACCCGATTGGGCGCCGATCATGGAGTTCACCGCCGCGGACATCTTTCAGCACTCGCCCTTCGGAGAGCCCTGGCCGGACTATGGTCAGCAAGGTTGGGATGCGGATGATGAAGAAATTCAAAGCCCACCCACCACCCACTTCGTAGCCACTGTCGATGATTTAACCGACATGCTCGACTTCGACTCCGAAGACATCGACGGTATGGACGCCGATGGAGGAGATGATCAAGAACCAGCACCTATAGGGCACTGGAAAGCCACCTCGTCGTATGATATATACATGGTGGACACCCCAAAAGAAGGCAATGGCGATGGAACAGAGGAGGATGACCCCTCCAAGAAGCAGCCTAAGCGCCGGCGTCAGCAGTGCCGCTCTAAATCCCGCCAAAGAAAAAACGGTGATTCCGGCACGGGAGATAATAACACCCTGGACAGTGCCGAAGACAACCACCTCCAGCAAGATTCAACACAGGAGGATGGAGAAGCCAGCCCACATGAGAGAGCGGCAGACAGAGAGGTCAAGGACGATAATTATATGCCTCCCTCCAAAGACGAGGCAAGCCTCGACGACGATGAATTTGTCATGCCGAAGGATCCCGTCGAACAAGAGCGTTTCAAACGCAGGCTTATGGCCACGGCGAGCAGCCTCAAGAAAAAACAGCAACAGCTTAGAGCTGATCAAGATTTGCTACCCGACAGATGGACTGAAGTCCTTGCGGCCGAAGAGTATGAACTCGAACGCCCCTCCAAGAGCTACCCAAAGCGCAGGTTGCTACCCCAATTAGAGGAGGAAGCACCTAAACCTACATCACCAGCGCATGATGCGGCCGACCGGCCACCCCGTGGCCACGACAGAGAGGCCTCTCGGCCCTCCACTCAAGCCGCACCCCGGCGCAGCTCAAAAAATACCAAGGCACGGGAAAATGCGCCAGACCTGCGAGATATATTGGAGGACAAGACAAGGCAAACAAGATCGATCTACGGATCGCATGGGCGCCCTACGGAACGAGATGGTAATCGTCACTCCGGATACAGTAAATCCGGCCAGGCCGAACACAGTAGACAAAGCTCGTTTGAGCTGCGTCGTGATATAGCCCAATACAGAGGCGCCGCACACCCACTATACTTCACAGATGAAGTAATGGATCATCAAATCCCCGAGGGTTTCAAACCCGTGAACATTGAATCATACGATGGCACAACAGATCCTGCGGTATGGATCGAGGACTATCTCCTTCATATCCACATGGCCCGCGGTGATGACCTATGCGCCATCAAATACCTCCCACTCAAGCTTAAAGGACCAGCTCGGCATTGGCTTAACAGCTTGCCAGCAGAATCAATTGGTTGTTGGGAGGACCTGGAAACCGCATTCCTCGACAATTTCTAGGGCACTTATGTGCGACCACCAGACGCCGATGACCTTAGCCACATAATTCAGCAGCCAGAGGAATCGGCCAGACAATTCTGGACATGGTTCCTAACCAAGAAAAATCAAATCATCGACTGTCCAGATGCAGAGGCCCTAGCAGTCTTCAAGCATAACATCCGCGACGAGTGGCTTTCACGACACCTAGGACAGGAAAAGCCAAGATCAATGGCAGCCCTCACCACACTTATGACCCGCTTTTGCGCGGGAGAAGACAGCTGGCTAGCTCGCAGCAATAACATGACTAAGAGCCCTGGTAATTCGGATACCAAGGACAGCAGTGGCAGGTCGCGTCGCAACAAGCAAAAGCGCCGCATTAACGGCGACAATACTGAGGATACGGCAGTTAATGCCAGATTCAGAGGCTCTAAACCCGGTCAGCGAAAAAAGCCATTCAAAAGAAATACTCTGGGCCCGTCCAGTTTGGACCGAATACTCGACCGCTCATGCCAGATACATGGCACCCCCGAAAAACCAGCCAATCACACCAACAGGGATTGTTGGGTGTTCAAGCAGGCAGGCAAGTGAAATGCCGAAAGCAGAGACAAGGGGCTGCATAGCGATGACGAGGAGGAGCCCTGGCCGCCGAATAACAGTGGACAGAAAGGTTTTCCCCCACAAGTGTGGACGGTGAACATGATATACGCAACCCACGTCCCCAAGAGGGAGCGGAAGCATGCGCTAAGGGAAGTATACGGACGGAGCCAGTCGCCCCAAAGTTCAACCCATGGTCTTCCTGCCCGATCACTTTTGATCGAAGGGACCACCCCACTAGCATCCGTCATGGCGGCTTCGCCGCATTGGTTCTAGACCCAATTATTGACGGATTTCACCTCACTAGAGTCCTTATGGACGGCGGCAGCAGCCTGAACCTGCTTTACCAGGATACAGTGCAGAAAATGGGTATCGATCCCTCGGGGATTAAACCCACTAAAATGACCTTTAAAGGCGTCATACCAGGTGTAGAGGCCAACTGTACAGTCTCAGTTACACTTGAAGTGGTCTTCGGATCTCTGGATAATTTCCGAAGCGAGGAGTTAATCTTCGACATAGTCCCCTTCCGCAGTGGCAATCACGCACTGCTCGGGCGAACCGCATTTGCCAAGTTCAATGTGGTGCCGCACTACGCATACCTCAAGCTCGAGATGCCAGGCCCTCGAGGAGTCATCGCGGTCAATGGAAACACCGAATGCTCTCTCCGAACGGAGGAGCATACGGCGGCTATCGCAGCGGAAGTACAAAGCAGCCTCTCAAGGCAATTCTCCAGTCCGGCCATTAAACGTCTGGACACCGTCAAGCGCGCCCGGAGTAACCTACAACAAGACCGCCTGGCACGTTCCGAGCAAGGGTAGCAATGCATCCCCAATGCCAGCCCTCGCGAACTTGCGAAACCAGTATTGCGCGTACATAACTACGCTCGGGAAATACCATGGGCACAGGGGGAGGGGCACCATCACGGCACACCCGAAACGCGCCTTAAACCGCACTAGGGGCTGCCGATTTCTTAATTTTCTCTTATTTTCAGGACTCCATTCTTTGGAAGGCTTGTCCGGCAGTAAAAATTGCCGCACAAATGATACAACCAGGGAAGTAGAAAGCTACGCCGCACTATGGAACTCTAAGGTGGTCTCTCTATAACGAGCAGTATACCTGTTTCACATACCATTCCGCAGCTCGCCCCTGGAAAGGACAAGTTAATAATCCCATCTTTTGCTTATTGCACTATTTGTATCGTTCTGCTTTGATCGCGGCTTTTTTAAAATAAACAACGCATAGCTTCCGTCTATTATTGCATTACTCTTTTTTATGAATATATGTTCATTAATGACATGTTGCACCCGTACACTTTGGTACGGCCAATACGCCAGGGGCTTAAGTACCCCACAATACTGTGTGAGAAGTCCGAACACTTTCACAAGTGTGGCACCCCGAACTTATAGCATTATATGCATCGGCTCCGAATCATGTGTTGGGTTTGCCCGGCTCCTATGTTTTGGTACCTTACGTTCTGTTATATCGGCTAAGGTAGCACTAGGAGAACTACTGCGATTGTGCCTCAGTTGAGCTGGGCTAAGCACCTCAGTAGAGAAAGCTAAAACTGACCCTCATGATGAGGCGAGAGCTGGTCGCTGTTCGAGAGGTTTTTGAGTCCCTAAAGACTTATGCCGCTTAGAGCGAGGAGTCGGCTTTGTCCGGCCTAGGCGTGGATAGCGCCCTGAACTCGGTCTTCCGAACACTAGGGGCTTCGCCGAAATTTAAAATTATAGAATTCTATGGCTAAGTGAGAGTGTTCAAGCATTATAGTCCGATTGCCTTGTTCGTTGTGTTGAGCGCCTCCCTCGAAGGACCCAAGAATGGGAAAAAGAGCGCTCATGTTTATCTCGAACACCCCAGCACTCGTGGCATGGGGGCAGAAGCCAACGACTCGCCATCTCTCAAATTTGATAAACGGCCGCACATAAGGTAATATTTTAAATTCAAAAGCGTTACTTAGCGCATATGAACAAGTTTTCAGCGTATAGGATCACAAATGCGAGTTTACTCAAAAAATACATCTTTGGAGCATTCATCCGCTATAAGGCGGGCACCGTTCAGGACGCCCTCATAATACGCTTCCGGGACGCGATGCTCCTTGCCCGGCGGCGGCCCGTCCTTCACCAGCTTCTCCGCATACATCTTGCCCCAGTGCACTTTAGCACGGGCAAGCGCCCTACGGGCACCTTCGATGCAGACGGAGCGCTTGATTACTTCAAGCCATGGACAGGCATCCACCAGCCGCCTCACCAGCCCGAAGTAGCTACCAAGCAGAGCCTCTCCAGGCCAAAGCCGAACTAGGAGGCCCTTTATGGCCTGTTCAGCCACCTTGTGGAGCTCGACCATTTGCTTCAGCTGGTCGCTCAAAGGCACCAGGTGTCCGGCCTCGGCATACTGAGACCAGAACACCTTCTCCGTCGAGCTCCCTTCTTCGGCTCGGTAGTAGGCGGCGGCATCAGACGCACTGTGGGGCAAATCTGCGAATGCTCCTGGAGAGCTCCGGACTCGGGTAAGTAACAAGTAATTCACTTTCACATGCTTGCTTTGCATAATGAATGCCTTACCCGCCGCTATCTTCTTCATCGCTTCAATTTCTTGGAGGGCTTTCTGGGCTTCGGCCTTGGCAGACTTCGCGCTTTCAAGGGCTGCCGCAAGCTCGGACGCTTGCGTCTTTGAGTCAAGCTCCAAACTCCCGTGTTTTTTCACGAGAGCCTGGAGCTCTTTCTGCACCTCCTCCACCCACGCCTCCTGCTTCCCTCTCTCTGTGCGCTTCGTGGCCGCTCTGTTTTCAGCCTCGGACAGCGCTTTCTTATGGGTTGCCACCTCGGTCGTGACCCCTATAATAGCACGTTGATCCTGTCATTTTTTGCAACCACATCTTCTCTATATACTTGCGCAAGGTATTACTTACCTTCCTTCTCCTCAAGTTGCCTCTTGGCATGGCCGAGCTCGTTCTCGGACCGCGCGAGGTTTTGCTTCAGCGTATCCACCTCTGCAGTCAGTGCGGCGGAGGCCAGCAGCGAAGCCTGCATATGCATATTGACTTGATTGTGTTAGACTCCTGCGAATGTTATTAGATCCTCTATTCGGCTTTTCTTTCCGAACGCCGAACAGAGCATCAGGGGCTACTGTCTATGCGGTAATATTTTTACATATTCTTTACTTACCTCAAAGCCTGTTAGAAGGCTGGCACAGGCTTCAGTCCGTCCGCTCTTGGCGGACTGAACCTTCTGGATCACCGCACTCATAATAGTGTGGTGCCCATCGTCAATGGAGGCGCCGTTAAGCACCTCCAGCAAATTGTCCGGTGCCTCCGGTTGGACGGAGGTCACCAGCTCGGTAGGCTTGCTCCTCTTGGAAGGAGGCTGCCTACCGGAGTCCGGAACCGTTGAAGGTTCCGGCGCGGTGTCCGGCTCAAGGCCGGACTCATAGCCCTTGGGGGTTTTATCCCCTTTGCGCCTGGAGTCCGGGAGGTCGCCTTGCGGTGCCTCTAGGACCACCTCCTCCTGGCTTGGAACCTGTTGGGACAGCACCTCGGCGTCGTCCGTAGGGTGGGGGGAGGTAGCAGGCGGAAGTGAATTCACGTCCGATGAATCCAGGGAGCCGCTCGACGACTCGTCAAGCCCGGCCTTGGGCGGACTGCATAGTCATATTCGGTGTAAGGAGGAGCTGTGCAAGAAAGGAACACTATGAATTGCTCTGGTGTCCGAATACTTACGATCTCGCCAGGGGCTTGGCCCTATGCGGCCACTCCTCTTCGCCGTCGTCGGCGTTGGTGGAGTAGTCCGGAGGAAGGGTCTTCCCCTTCTTGGACCCTTCGGCCTCCCCAGTTGGGGCGGCCTTCCTTTTCTTCCCTCCCCCCGCTGGAGGGGGAGAGGTCTCCTCTTCCTCCTCCTTGTCTGCACGGGAGGAGTGCGTCTTGGAGTCATCGGATGATGAACCCGACACCTCCAGGCGTCGGGCACTCTTTCGATTCCCCGTGGCCTTCTTCTTGGCCTTCTTCTCCGGCACCACATAGGGTGCCGGAACCAGCAGCTTCACCAAGCGAGCGTCCGCTGGGCCTTCGGGCAAAGGAGCCGGACAGTTGATCTGTCTGGACGTCTCCTGCCAATCCTGTCAAAGGTAAGGGAGCTTAGATCCCGCATGGAGTCAAACTATGAAAAACTAACACCCTGTAAAAGGTAAAAACAGCTTACCGCACTAGTGTGACGCTGCGTGCTGAATCCGCGATCCTCGGCAGCGGATGCGGGGGCCTCGGCGCCCTTGAAAAGCACCTTCCAAGCATCTTCGTACATCGTGTCGAAGAGCCTGCTCAGAGTTCGGTGCTGCGCCGGGTCGAACTCCCACAGGTTGAAAGCCCGTTGTTGACACGGGAGGATCCGGCGGATGAGCATAACCTGGACTACGTTGACAAGTTTGAGCTTCTTGTCCACCAGGGTTTGGACGCATGTTTGGAGTCTGGTCAGCTCTCCTTTTTTACCCCACGACAGGCCCGTCTCTTTCCAGGAGGTGAGCTGCGTAGGGGGTCCGGATCGGAACTCAGGGGCTGCGACCCATTCAGGGTCGCGCGGCTCGGTGATGTAAAACCACCCTGATTGCCACCCCTTTAGGGTCTCCACGAAGGAGCCCTCGAGCCATAGGACGTTGGGCATCTTGCCCACCATGGCGCCTCGGCACTCCGCCTGGGTGCTGCGCACCACCTTTGGCTTGACATTGAAAGTCTTGAGCCATAGGCCGAAATGGGGGCGGATGCAGAGGAAAGCCTCGCACACGACGATAAACGCCAAGATGTTGAGGACAAAGTTCGGGGCCAGATCGTGGAAATCCAGGCCATAGTAGAACGTGAGCCCCCAGACAAATGGGTGGAGAGGGAATCCCAGTCCGCGGAGGAAATGGGGAAGGAACACCACCCTCTCATGGGGCCTAGGGGTGGGGATGAGCTGCCCCTCTTTGGGAAGACGGTGCGCAATGTAGTTAGACAAGTATCCGGCCTTCCTCAGTTTTCTGATGTGTCCCTCCGTGACGGAGGAGACCATCCACTTGCCTCCCGCTCCAGACATGGCTGGAGAAGGTTGAGGTGGGGTGTGCGGACATGGGCGCTGGAGCTCGAGTGCGCGGAAATGGATAGGCAAAGGAGGAAGAAGGCGTGGATGAAAAGGTGGATCCTTATCCCCTTATATGGGCGGACGCGACTATGCGTCCCCACCAGCCTGGTAAAACTCGCTTATCTCCCAAGCGCCGTAATCAATGGCGCGGTTGGGTTACCCACGCCCGTATTGATGACAATCCCGGAATAAGGGGACACGATCTCTGCTTTGACAAGACGTGCCAAGGAAACCGCCTCGCTAAACGCGCTGAGGTGGGACAGTAAAACGATTCGAATAAAGACTTGGCCATGGTGTGATGTCATGCAACGGAATACGTCAGCAGATTAGATTTGTGTAAATATTATTCTCTCTATGGCAATATGTGGAAACTTATTTTGTAGAGCCGGACACTACCTTTGTGTTCAAAATCTTCTATGAATTACTTGGAGGAGGAACCCGCCTTGCAATGCCGAAGACGATCTGTGCGTCGAACTCGTCGTCATTGAAGCCTGGTTCAGGGGCTACTGAGGGAGTCATGGATTAGGGGGTGTCCGAATAGCCGGACTATACCTTCGGTCGGACTCCTGGACTATGAAGATACAAGATTGAAGACTTTGTCCCATGTCCGGAAGGGACTTTCCTTGGCGTGGAAGGCAAGCTTGGCGATACGGATATGTAGATCTCCTACCATTGTAACCGACTCTGTGTAACCCTAGCCCTCTCCGGTGTCTATATAAACCGGAGGGTTTTAGTCCATAGGACGAACAACAATCATACCATAGGCTAGCTTCTAGGGTTTAGCCTCCTTGATCTTGTGGTAGATCTACTATTGTACTACCCATAACATCAATATTAATCAAGCAAGAGTAGGGTTTTACCTCCATCGAGAGGGCCCGAACCTGGGTAAAAACATCGTGTCCCTTGTCTCCTGTTACCATCCACCTAGACGCACAGTTCGGGACCCCCTACCCGAGATCCGCCGGTTTTGACACCGACACAGACCCTACGGGTTCAAGAACTATGTAGACATGATGGAGACACCTCTCCGGTCAATAACCAACAGCGGAACTTGGATGCTCATATTGGTTCCCACATATTCTACGAAGATCTTTATCGGTCGTACCGTAATGACAACGTAAGTTATTCCCCTTGTCATCGGTCTGTTCCTTGCCCGAGATTCGATCGTCGGTATCTTCATACCTAGTTCAATCTTATTACTGGCAAGTCTCTTTACTTGTTGTATAATACATCATCCCGCAACTAACTCATTAGTCACAATGCTTGCAAGGCTTCTTATTATGTGTATTACCGAGAGGGCCTAGAGATACCTCTCTGATATTCAGAGTGACAAATCCTAATCTCGATCTATGCCAACCCAACAAACACCTTCGGAGATACCTATAGAGCATCTTTATAATCACACAGTTACGTTGTGACGTTTGATAGCACACAAGGTATTCCTCCGGTAACCGGGAGTTGCATAATCTCATAGTCGAAGGAATATGTATTTGACATGAAGAAAGCAATAGCAATAAAACTGAATGATCAATATGCTAAGCTAACGGATGGGTCTTTTCCATCACATCATTCTCCTAATGATGTGATCCCGTTCATAAAATGACAACACATGTCTATGGTTAGGAAACTTAACCATCTTTGATTAACGAGCTAGTCTAGTAGAGGCTTACTAGGGACACGGTGTTTTGTCTATGTATCCACACATGTATCAAGTTTCGGGTTAATACAATTCTAGCATGAATAATAAACATTTATCATGATATAAGGAAATATAAAATAACAACTTTATTATTGCCTCTAGGACATATTTCCTTTAGTCTCCCACTTGCACTAGAGTCAATAATCTAGTTCACATCGCCATGTGATTTAACACCAATAGTTCACATCTTTATGTGATTAACACACATAGTTCACATCACCATGTGACCAACACCCAAAGGGTTTACTAGAGTCAATAATCTAGTTCACATCACCATGTGACTAATGCCCAAAGAGTACTGTGTGATCATGTTTTGCTTGTGAGAGAGGTTTAGTCACCGGGTCTGCCACATTCAGATCCATATGTATTTTGCAAATTTCTATGTCTGCATTGCCATGCACGGAGCTACTTTAGCTATTTGCTCCCACTTTCAATATGTATCCAGATTGAGACTCGGAGTCATCCAGATCAGTGTCAAAGCTTGCATTGACGTAACCCTTTATGACGAACTCTTTGTCACCTCCATAACCGATAAATATTTCCTTAGTCCTTTAAGGATAATTTTGACCGATGTCTAGTGATCTACTCCTGGATCACTGTTGTACCCCCTTGTAAAACTCATGGCAAGGCACACAACAAGTCTGGTACACAACATAGCATACTTTATAGAACCTATGGCAGAGGCATAGGGAATGACTTTCATTCTCTCTCTATCTTCTGCCGTGGTCTGGTTTTGAGTCTTACTCAATTTCACACCTTCTAACACAGGCAAGAACCCTTTATTTGATTGATCCATTTTGAACTTCTTCAAAACTGTATCAAGGTATGTGCTTTGTGGAAGTCCTATTAAGCGTCTTGATCTATCCCTATAGATCTTGATGCTCAATATGTAAGCAGCTTCACCGAGGTTTTTCGTAGAAAAATTCTTATTCAAATATCCTTTATGCTATCTAGAAATTTTATGTCATTTCCAATCAACAATATGTCATCCACATATAATATCAGAAATGCTACAAAGCTCCCACTCACTTTCTTGTAAATACAAGCTTCACCATAAGTCTGTATAAAACCATATGCCTTGATCACCTTATCAAAGTGTGTATCCCAACTCCGAGATGCTTGCATCAGTCCATAGATGGATCGCTGGAGTTTGCACACTTTGTCCGCACCTTTAGGATCGACAAAACCTTTTGGTTGCATCATATAGAACTCTTCTTTAGGAAATCTATTAAGGAATGCAGTTTTGACATCCATTTTCCAGATTTCATAAAATGCGGCAATTGCTAACATGATTCGGACAGACTTAAGCATCGCTACGAGTGAGAAAATCTTATCGTAGCCAACACCTTGAACTTGTTGAAAACATTTTGCGGCAAGTCGAGCTTTGTAGATAGTAACACTATCATTAGCGTCCATCTTCCTTCTGAAGATCCATCGGGCAAGTCCACACTTTGTTCTCATACGTGGATCCTATCTTAGATTTCATGGCCTCAAGCCATCTGTCGAAATCTGGGCTCATCATAGATTCTTCATAGTTCGTAGGTTCGCCATGGTCTAATAACATGACTTTCAGGATAGGATTACCGTACCACTCTGGTGCCGTACGTGCTTTGTTCGACCTACAAGGTCCAGTAGTAACTTGATCTGAAGTTTAGTGGTCATTATCATTAGCTTCTTCTCTAGTTGGTGTAGGCATCACGGGAATGGATTTCTCTGATGAGCTACTTACCAATTCAAGAGAAGGTACAATTACCTCATCAAGTTCTACTTTCCTCCCACTCACTTCTTTCGAGAGAAACTCCTTCTCTAGAAAGGTTCCATTCTCGGCAACGAAGATCTTGCCTTCGAATCTGTGGTAGAAGGTGTACCGAATTGTTTCCTTAGGTTATCCTATGAAGATGTACTTCTCCGCTTTGGGTTCGAGCTTATCAGGCTAAAGCCTTTTGACATAAGCGTGGCATCCCCAAACTTTTAAGAAACGACAGCTTAGGTTTCTTTCCAAACCACAGTTCATATGGTGTCATCTCAACGGAATTAGACGGTGCCCTATTTAACGTGAATGCAATTGTCTCTAATGCATAACCCCAAAACGGTAGGGGTAAATCAGTAAGAGACATCATAGATCACACCATATCTAATAAAGTACGGTTACGATGTTCGGACACACCATTACGCTGTGGTGTTCCAGGTGGCGTGAGTTGTGAAACTATTCCACATTGTTTTAAATGAAGGACAAACTCGTAACTCAAATATTCGCCTCCGCGATCAGATCGTAGAAACTTTATTTTCTTGTTACGATGATTCTCCACTTCACTCTGAATTTCTTTGAACTTTTCAAATATTTTAGACTTGTGTTTCATTAAGTAGATATACTCATATCTACTCAAATCATCTATGAAGGTCAAAAAATAATGATACCCACCGCGTGCTTCAATACTCTCAGACTGCATATAGCGGTATGTATTATTTCCAATAAGTCATTAGCTCGCTCCATTGTTCCAGAGAACGGAATTTTAGTCATCTTTCCCATGAGGCATGGTTCGCAAGTATCAAATGATTCATAATCAAGTGATTTCAAAAGTCCATCCGCATGGAGTTTCTTCATGCGCTTTACACCAATATGACCTAAATAGTAGTGCCACAAATATGTTGCACTGTCATTATCAACTTTGCATCTTTTGGCATCAATATTGTGAATATGTGTATCACTACGATCGAGATTCAATAAACCACTTGTATTGAGTGTATGACCGTAGAAGGTTTTATTCATATAAACAGAACAACAATTATTCTTTAACTCAAATGAATAATTGTATTGCAATAAACATGATCCAATCATATTCATGCTCAACGCAAACACCAAATAACATTTATTTTAGGTTCAACACTAATCCCGAAGGTAAAGGGAGTGTGCGATGGTGATCTTATCAACCTTGGAATCATTTGCAACACACATCGTCACCTCACCCTTAACTAGTTTTTGTTCATTTTGCAACTCCTGTTTTGAGTTACAAATCTTAGCCACTGAACCAGTATCAAATACCCCTGGACTACTATGAACACTAGTAAAGTACACATCAATAACATGTATATCAAATGTACGTTTGTTCAATTTTCCATCCTTCTTATCCGCCAAGTTTTTTTCGGTAGTTTCGCTTCCAGTGACCATTTTGTTTGCAGTAGAAACACTCAATTTCAGGTTTGGGTCTAGCTTTGGGCTTCTTCATGGGAGTGGAAACTTGCTTGCCATTCTTCTTTTAGTTCCCTTTCTTTCCCTTGCCTTTTTTCTTGAAACTAGTGGTTTCATTAACCATCAACACTTGATGCTATTTCTTGATTTCTACCTTCGCCGATTTCAGCATCACGAAGAGCTTGGGAATCGTTTTCGTCATCCCTTGCATATTGTAGTTCATCACGAAGTTCTAGTAACTTGGTGACATTGACTAGAGAACTCTATCAATCACTATCTTATCTGGAAGATTAACTCCCACTTGATTCAAGCGATTGTAGTACCCATTGATGACCCACAAGTATAGGGGATCTATCGTAGTCCTATCGATAAGTAAGAGTGTCGAACCCAACGAGGAGCAGAAGGAAATGATAAGCGATTTCCAGCAAGGTATTCTCTGCAAGTACTGAAATAAGTGGTAACAGATAGTTTTGTGATAAGATAATTTGTAACGAGCAACAAGTAACAAAAGTAAATAAGGTGCAGCAAGGTGGCCCAATCCTTTTTGTAGCAAAGGACAAGCCTGGACAAACTCTTATATGATGTAAAGCGCTCCCGAGGACACATGGGAATATTGTCAAGCTAGTTTTCATCACGTTCATATGATTCGCGTTCGGTACTTTGATAATTTGGTATGTGGGTGGACCAGTGCTTGGGTACTGTCCTTACTTGGACAAGCATCCCACTTATGATTAACCTCTATTACAAGCATCCGCAACTACAACAAAAGTATTAAGATAAACCTAACCATAGCATGAAACATATGGATCCAAATCAGCCCCCTTACGAAGCAACGCATAAACTAGGGTTTAAGCTTCTGTCACTCTAGCAACCCATCATCTACTTATTACTTCCCAATGCCTTCCTCTAGGCCCAAATAATGGTGAAGTGTCATGTAGTCGACGTTCACATAACACCACTAGAGGAGAGACAACATACATCTCATCAAAATATCGAACGAATACCAAATTCACATGACTACTAATAGCAAGACTTCTCCCATGTCCTCGGGAACAAAAGTAACTACTCACAAAGCATAAACATGTTCATAACCAGAGGGGTATTAATATGCATATAGGATCTGAACATATGATCTTCCACCAATTAAACCAACTAGCATCAACTACAAGGAGTAATTAACACTACTAGCAACCTACCAGCACCAATCCCGGACTTGGAGACACGAATTGGATACAAGAGATGAACTAGGGTTTTGAGATGAGATGGTGCTGATGAAGATGTTGATGGAGATTTCCCTCTCCCGATGATAGGAGCGTTGGTGATGACGATGGCAATGATTTCCCCCTCTGGGAGGGAAGTTTCCCCGGCAGAACAGCTCCGCCAGAGCCCTAGATTGGTTCCGCCAAGGTTCCGCCTCGTGGCGGCGGAGTTTCGTCCGAGAAGATGGCTTATCATTTTTTCCCCATCGAAAGACTCCATATAGCAGAAGATGGCCACTGGAGGGCCACTAGGGGGCCCACGAGGTAGGGGGCGCGCCCCCCACCCTCGTGGGCAGGGTGTGCCCCCCTTGGTGAAGTTCTTGCTCTCAATATTTTTTATATATTTGGAAAACATCTTCCGTGAAGTTTTGGGACTTTTGGAGTTGTGCAGAATAGGTCTCTAATATTTGCTCCTTTTCCAGCCCAGAATCCCAGCTGCCGGCATTCTCCCTTCTTTTTGTAAACCTTGTAAAATAAGAGAGAATAGGCATAAGTACTGTGACATGATGTGTAATAACAGACCATAATGCAATAAATATTGATATAAAAGCATGATGCAAAATGGACGTATCAACTCCCCCAAGCTTAGACCTCGCTTGTCCTCAAGCGAAAAGCTGAAATCGAAAAATATGTCCACATGTTTAGAGATAGAGGTGTCGATAAAAATAAAATACGAACATGAGGGCATCATGATCATTCTTAGAACAACAACTCATATAATTCTTTGTCATATAATCTCTAATGCTAGAGTAATAATTCAATCACAATATCAAGTATGAATCGTAAACTTCATTGAAAACTAACAAACTATAATCTCAGTCATTGAAGCAATTGCAATTTATCATAACATAGGAAAGGGTCAATGTATAAGAGCTTTTCAGCAAGTCCACATACTCAACTCTCATATAGTCTTTCACAATTGCTGACACTCACGCAATACTTATGGGTATGGAGTTTTAATCGGACACAGAGAAAGATAGGGGCTTATAGTTTTGCCTCGCAATGTTTTACCTCAAGGGTAATGTCAACAGTAATAGTTCATGAAAACTCACATCCAATTAGCCATATATACCAGGATCTTTCCAACATATTGTGCTTGTGAAAGGATAAAGTGTAAAAAGGAAGGGTGAAAATCACCATGACTCTTATGCAATGTAGGAGATAAAAGTAAAAGATAGGCCCTTCGCAGAGGGAAGCAGAGGTTGTCATGCGCTTTTATAGTTGGATGCACAAAATCTTAATGCGAAAGAACGTCACTTTATGTTGCCACTTGTGATATGGACCTTTATTATGCAGTCTGTCACTTTTATTACTTCCATATCACACGATCGTATAAAGCTTATTTCCTCCACACCAATTAATCATACATATCTAGAGAGCAATTTTATTGCTTGCACCGATGACAACTTACTTGATGGATCTTACTCAATCCATAGCTAGATATGGTGGACTCTTATGGCAAGACTGGTGTAAGGGTATTTGGAAGCACAAGTAGTATCTCTACTTGGTGCAATGAATTTGGCTAGCATGAGGGGGAAAGGCAAGCTCAACATGTTGGATGATCCATGACAATATAATTTATCTCAGATGTAAGAAAACATAACCCATTACGTTGTCTTCCTTGTCCAATGTCAACTCTTTAGCATGTCATATTTTAATGAGTGCTCACAATCATAATAGATGTCCAAGATAGTATATCTATATGTGAAGACCTCTCTTTCTTTATTACTTCCTATTAATTGCAACGATGACCAAAACTGTGTTTGTCAACCCTCAACAACTTTTATTCATCATACTCTTTCTATGTGAGCTCATTACTCTCCATAAGACTCACATGATCTCCTTGTTTCTTTTTATTCCTTTCTCTTTTCTTTTATTCACTTAGGATCATGGCAAAATAATCAAGCCCTTGACTCAACACTAATCTTTATTATATAGCTCACGGACTCGATTACATAGAAGGATAATAAAGCAAAACTCACAACTAGATCACACTAAGAACTTTTATTCTACTAGATCAAGATATTACCAAAAGGATCGAACTAAGAAAAACGGTAAAGATAAAAGTGATGGTGATACGATACCGGGGCACTCCCCCAAGCTTGGCAGTTGCCAAGTGGAGTGCCCATACCAGATACTCAATTCTTCTTTGTTGGTGAAGAAGGTGGGGATGTTGATGATGGATAGTCGCACATCGAGCGTAGGAGGTCTTCTAATTTGCGGATAATGCCCTTGAGTGCGATGATCTGCTCCTTCAACAAAATATTTTCACATGTGAGATACTTATTTTGTATACGAGCTAACTCAATCATCTTGAAAGTTTCTACTTCTGTTGGGGTAAGGAGATTGTGATCCGGTTGAAGGGTGTCTTCTGTTGCCGGAACTTGGTCATCCATGGCCTTCTTGATCCCTTCATCCTTGTTGATCTCCATGAGTTCTACTCTCTTCAGCTCTATCTTCATTGGCCAAGCATCGTTGCCCTCATGGTTGGAGGAGGAGGGAGATGACATAGTGCCTGGCCTTGACAACCCTAATAGAAAACAACTCAAAACAAAGACATGAGATTTTTGCGTGATACAGGAGGCAAATCCCCCGGGAGATTATATAATGAATTTTTACCGATCAAAATACGTGGCGTGCACGAAAACAGAATCCGGAGAGCACACGAGGTGCCCACGAGGTAGGGGGCGCGCCCTCCACCCTCGTGGAGCCCTTGTGTCCTTCCCGGACTGCTGCTTGTTTTTCTATTTTTCTAAATATTCCAAAACGGAGAAATATTGCCTTAAAATTGTTTTGGAGTCGGTTTACTTACCGTACCACATACCTATTCCTTTTCGGAATCTGAAACGTTCCGGAGAGTGTCCCTCATGTATTCCTCCGGGGTTACGGTTTCGATAACATTGGTTTCAACATTTATGGGATTACCTGAGATATAGTGTTTTATTCTTTGACCATTCACCACCTTCGGATTGGTGCCTTCGAAGTTGTTGATTTTATGGCACCGGAATGGTAGACCTCCTCGATAACGTAAGGACCTTCCCATTTAGAGAGAAGATTTCCTACAAAAAATCTTAAACGAGAGTTGCATAGCAATACATAATCACCTACATTACACTCACGCTTTTGTATCCTTTTGTCATGCCATCTTTTAACTTTTTCTTTAAATAACTTGGCATTTCCGTAGGCTTGGGTTCTCCATTCATCAAGTGAGCATATATCAAATAACCTCTTCTCACCAGCAAGTTTAAAATCATAATTAAGTTCTTTAATAGCACAATAAGCCTTGTGTTCTAGTTCGAGAGGTAAGTGACATGCTTTTCCATAGACCATTTTATACGGAGACATACCCATAGGATTTTTATATGCTGTTCTATAGGCCCATAATGCATCATCAAGTTTCTTGGACCAATTCTTTCTAGACCTATTAACAATATTTTGCAAAATTAATTTGAGTTCTCTATTACTCTATTCTACATGACCACTAGACTGAGGGTGATAAGGAGATGCAATTCTATGATTAACATCATATTTAGCAAGCATTTTATGGAAAGCACCATGAATAAAATGTGAACCACCATTAGTCATTAAATATCTAGGGACTCCAAATCTTGGAAAAATAACTTCTTTAAGCATTTTAATAGAAGTGTTATGATCATCACTACTAGTTGGAATAGCTTCTACCCACTTAGTAACATAATCAACAGCAACTAAAATATGTGTATAACCATTAGAGGAAGGAAAAGGTCCCATATAGTCAAAGCCCCAAACATCAAATGGTTCAATAACAAGTGAATAATTCATAGGCATTTCTTGACGTCTACTAATATTACCAATTATTTGACATTCATCACAAGATAAGACAAACTTACGGGCATCCTTGAAGAGAGTAGGCCAATAAAAACCAGATTGCAATACCTTATGTGCAGTCCTATCTTCGGCATGGTGTCCTACATAGGCTTTGGAGTGACACTTGCGTAGGATCTGTTCCTGTTCATGCTCAGGTGCACAACGTCTAATAACACCATCTACTCCTTCTTTATAAAGATATGGGTCATCCCAAAAGTAATGCCTCAAATCATAGAAGAACTTTTTCTTTTGCTGGTATGTGAAACTAGGTGGTATAAACTTAGCAACAATGTAATTATCATAATCAGCATACCATGGAGCAGTATGAGAAGCATTTATGACATTTAATTGCTCATCAGGAAAGCTATCATCAATAGGTAGTGGGTCATCAAGCACATTTTCTAACCTAGACAAGTTGTCTGCAACGGGGTTCTCAGCTCCTTTTCTATCAACAATATGCAAATCAAATTCTTGTAGTAAGAGAACCCATCTAATAAGTCTAGGTTTAGCATCTTTCTTTTCCATAAGATATTTAATATCAGCATGATCAGTGTGAATAGTTACTTTAGAATTAACAATATAAGGTCTAAACTTATCACAAGCAAATACAACGGCTAAGAATTATTTTTCAGTAGTAGCATAATTTCTTTGAGCATTGTGTAGAGTTTTACTAGCATATTGAATAACAATTAGTTTCTTATCAACTCTTTGTCCTAGAACAGCACCTACAACATAATCACTAGCATCACACATAATTTCAAATGGTAAATTCCAATCAGGTGGCTGAACAATAGGTGCGGAGATCAATGTTTTCTTAAGTATTTCAAATGCTTCTATACAATCATCATCAAAGACAAATGGTATATCTTTTTGTAATAAATTAGTCAGAGGCCAAGAGATTTTTGAGAAGTCCTTAATGAACCTCCTAAAAAACCGGCATGACCAAGGAAACTTCTTATACCTTTGATGTCCTTGGGACATGGCATCTTTTCAATAGCATCAACCTTGGCTTTATCAACTTCAATACCTCTTTCAGAAACTTTATGACCCAAGACAATACCTTCATTAACCATAAAGTGGCACTTTTACCAATTCAAGACAAGATTAGTTTCTTCACATCTCTGCAAAACTCGATCAAGGTTGCTCAAGCAATCATCAAAAGAAGACCCATAGACAAAAAAGTCATCCATGAAAACCTCACAAATCTTTTCACGAAAGTCAGAGAATATAGCCATCATGCATCTTTGAAAGGTAGCAGGTGAATTACATAAACCAAAAGGCATACGTCTATAAGCAAAAGTACCAAGAGGGCATGTAAAAGTAGTCTTTGATTGATCTTTGGCTGACACAGGTATTTGAGAGAAACCAGAATAACCATCTAGAAAGCAAAATTGTGTATGTTTGGACAATCTTTCTAGCATTTGATGATAAAAGGTAAGGGGTAATGATCTTTTTTAGTAGCCTTATTTAATTTACGGAAATCAATTACCATCCTATAACCTGTAATAATTCATTGAGGAATCAATTCATCTTTATCATTAGGAATAACAGTAATACCTCCCTTCTTAGGGACACACTGGACAGGGCTTACCCACTGACTATCAGCAACGGAATAAAATATACCTGCCTCAAGGAGCATTAGTAACTCCTTTCTTACCACTTCTTTCATTTTAAGATTCAGCCGGCATTGATGATCACGAACTGGTTTAGCATCTTCTTCCAAATTAATTTTATGTTGGCATAGAGTGGGACTAATGCCCTTAAGATCATCAAGAGTATACCCAATAGCAGCGCGGTGCTTCTTCAGAGTTTACAATAATCTCTCTTCCTCATGCTCTGAAAGGTTATCACTAATAATAACAGGATATATCTTTTTCTCATCAAGATAAGCATATTTAAGAGTATCAGGTAACGGTTTAAGCTCAAACACGGGATCACCCTTGGGTGGAGGAGGATCCCCTAGGATTTCAACAGGTAAATTGTTTTTCGGAATAGGTTCCTGTTTAAAGAATACTTCATCCAATTCCCTTCTTTCATTCATAAACATATCATTTTCATGGTCTAGCAAATATTGTTCTAAAGGATCACTAGGAGGTACGGCAATAGAAGCAAGACCAATAATTTCATCCTTACTAGGTAATTCTTCTTCACAGTGTTGTCTACTAAATTTAGAAAAAATAAATTCATGAGTCATATCATCTAAACCGATAGTAACAACATCTCTTTTGCAATCTATGGTAGCATTAACAGTATTTAAGAAGGGTCTACCAAATATAATGGGACAAAAGCTATCTTGTGGGGAACCAAGAATAAGAAAATCAGTGGGATATTTAGTTTTCCCACACAAGACTTCAACATCTCTAACAATTTCCATTGGTGAAATAGTATCTCTATTGGCAAGTTTAATTGTGACATTAATATCTTCCATCTCAGCAGGTGCAATATCATGCATAACTTCTTTGTATAAGGAATAAGGTATTGCACTAGCACTAGCACCCATATCACATAAACCATGATAACAATGATCTCCTATTTTAACAGAAATAATAGGCATGCCTACCATAGGTCTAGGTTTATCTTTATCACGGGGTTTAGCAATTCTAGCAGTTTCATTACAGAAATAAATAGCATGCCCATCTATATTATCAGACAAGAGATCTTTAACAATGGCAATATTAGGTTCAACTTTAACTTGCTCAGGAGGTGTATATGTTTTAATATTGCTTTTATGAACCACAGTTGAAGCTTTAGCATGATCCTTTATCCTAACAGGGAAAGGTGGTTTCTCAACATAAGAAGTAGGAACAATAGGATCATTATAAGTGATAGTCTTTTCTTCAACTTTAATAGGTGCAACCACTTTTACTTCTATGGGAGGATGATATTTAAACCACTTCTCCTTGGGGAGATCAACATAAGTAGCAAAAGATTCACAGAAAGAAGCTACTATCTCAGAGTCAAGTCCATATTTAGTGCTAAATTTACGAAAAATATCGGTATCCATAAAAGATTTAACACAATCAAAAGTAGGTGTCATACCTGACTGCTTACCATTGTCGAGGTCCCAATCTTCAGAGTTGCGTTTAATTCTTTCCAATAAATCCCATTTGAATTCAATAGTCTTCATCATAAAAGAGCCAGCACAAGAAGTATCAAGCATGGTGCGATTGTTACCAGAAAGCCGAGCATAAAATTTTTGAATAATCATTTCTCTTGAGAGCTCATGATTGGGGCATGAATATAACATTGATTTAAGCCTCCCCCAAGCTTGAGCGATGCTTTCTCCTTCGCGAGGCCAAAAATTATATATATAATTGCGATCACGATGAACAAGGTGCATAGGATAAAACTTCTGATGAAATTCCAATTTCAATCGTTTGTAATTTCAAGACCTCATATCATCACATAGCCTATAACATGTCGATGCATCTCCCCTCAAAGATAAAGGGAAGACCTTCTTCTTAACAACATCTCCGGGTACACCTGCAAGCTAAAATAATCCACAAACTTCATCAACATATATCAAATGTTCATCAGGATGTTTTGTTCCATCTCCTAAAAAAGGATTAGCTAGAAGTTCTTCTATCATACCCGAAGGAACTTCAAAGCAAGCATTTTCATTTTCATTTTCATTTTCAGTAGGTTCAGTAGGTTGAGGAGCAACTCTTTGCTCTATTGGTTGGGGTGAAGATACCCCGAACAAGCCCCTCAGAGGATTACCTTCCATGGTAACAAGTGACAGTAAATTTCAGCACACTATATAAATTTTTTCTTACCAAATTCCACCTACCAAAGGCGCTTCACTCCCCGGCAACGGCGCCAGAAAAGAGTCTTGATGACCCACAAGTATAGGGGATCTATCGTAGTCCTTTTGATAAGTAAGAGTGTCGAACCCAATGAGGAGCACAAGGAAATGATAAGCGGTTTCCAGCAAGGTATTCTCTGCAAGTACTGAAATAAGTGGTAATAGATAGTTTTGTGATAAGATAATTTGTAACGAGCAACAAGTAACAAAAGTAAATAAGGTGCAGCAAGGTGGCCCAATCCTTTTTGTAGCAAAGGACAAGCCTGGACAAACTCTTATATGATGTAAAGCGCTCCCGAGGACACATGGGAATATTGTCAAGCTAGTTTTCATCACGTTCATATGATTCGCGTTCGGTACTTTGATAATTTGGTATGTGGGTGGACCGGTGCTTGGGTACTGTCCTTACTTGGACAATCATCCCACTTATGATTAACCTCTATTGCAAGCATCCGCAACTACAACAAAAGTATTAAGGTAAACCTAACCATAGCATGAAACATATGGATCCAAATCAGCCCCCTTACGAAGCAACGCATAAACTAGGGTTTAAGCTTCTGTCACTCTAGCAACCCATCATCTACTTATTACTTCCCAATGCCTTCCTCTAGGCCCAAATAATGGTGAAGTGTCATGTAGTCGCCGTTCACATAACACCACTAGAGGAGCGACAACATACATCTCATCAAAATATGGAACGAATACAAAATTCACATGACTACTAATAGCAATACTTCTCCCATGTCCTCAGAAACAAAAGTAACTACTCACAAAGCATAAACATGTTCATAATCAGAGGGGTATTAATATGCATATAGGATTTGAACATATGGTCTTCCACCAATTAAACCAACTAGCATCAACTACAAGGAGTAATTAACACTACTAGCAACCTACTAGCACCAATCCCGGACTTGGAGACAAGAATTGGATACAAGAGATGAACTAGGGTTTTGAGATGAGATGGTGCTGATGAAGATGTTGATGGAGATTGCCCTCTCCCGATGAGAGGAGCGTTGGTGATGACAATGGCAATGATTTCCCCCTCCGGGAGGGAAGTTTCCCCGGCAGAACAGCTCTGCCAGAGCCCTAGATTGGTTCCGCCAAGGTTCCGCCTCATGGCGGCGGAGTTCCGTCCGAGAAGATGGCTTATAATTTTTTTCCCATCAAAAGACTCCATATAGCAGAATATGGCCACCGGAGGGCCACCAGGGGGACCATGGGGTAGGGGGCGCGCCCAGGGGGGTAGGACGCGCCCCCCACCCTCGTGGGCTGGGTGTGGCCCCCTGGTGAAGTTCTTGCTCTCAATATTTTTTATATATTTGGAAAACATCTTCCGTGAAGTTTCAGGACTTTTGGAGTTGTGTAGAATAGGTCTCTAATATTTGCTCCTTTTCCAGCCCAGAATCCCAGCTGCCGGCATTCTCCCTTCTTTATGTAAACCTTGTAAAATAAGAGAGAATAGGCATAAGTATTGTGACATAATGTGTAATAACAGCCCATAATGCAATAATATTGATATAAAAGCATGATGCAAAATAGGTGTATCACCCATACATTCTGAGCACATGCTCACTAGTTAAGCTATTCTCCTCCATCTTGTAGGCAAGGTACTTGTCAGAGGTCTCATACCTCTTGACACGGTCATGAGTCTGAAATATCATTTCCAGCTCTTGGAACATCTCATATGCTCCATGGTGTTCAAAACATTTTTGAAGTCCCGGTTCTAAGCCGTAAAGCATGGCGCACTAAACTATCAAGTATTCATCATACTGAGCTTATCAAACGTTCATAACATCTGTATCTGCTCCTGCAATAGGACTGTCACCTATTGGTGCATCAAGAACATAATTCTTCTGTGCAGCAATGAGGATAATCCTCTGATCACAGACCTAGTCCGCATCATTGCTACTATCGTCTTTCAACCTAATTTTCTCTAAGATCATATCAAAAGTAAAACTAGGGAGCTATATGCGAGCTATTGATCTACAACATAGATATGCAAATACTATCAGGACTAAGTCCATGATAAATTAAGTCCAATTAATCAAATTACTTATGAACTCCCACTTAGATAGACATCCCTCGGGTCATCTAAATGATTACGTGATCCAAATCAACTAAACCATGTCCAATCATCACGTGAGATGGAGTAGTCTTCAATGGTGAACATCTCTATGTTGATCATATCTACTATATGATTCACGTTCGACCTTTCGGTCTCCAGTGTTCCAAGGCCATGTCTGTACATGCTAGGCTCGTCAAGTTTAAGCTAAGTATTCCGCATGTGGAAAACTGTATTGCACCCGTTGTATGTGAACGTAGAGCCTATCACACCTGATCATCACGTGGTGTCTCAGCATGACGAACTGACGCAACGGTGCATACTCAGGGATAACACCTATACCTTGAATTTTAGTAAGGGGTCATCTTATAATGCTACTGCCGTACTAAGAAAAATAAGATGCGTAAAATATAAGCATCACATGCAATCAAAATATGTGACATGATATGGCCATCATCATCTTGTGCCTTTGATCTCCATCTCCAAAGCACTGTCATGATCTCCATCATCACCGGCTTGACACCTTGATCTCCATCGTAGCGTCGTGGTCATCTCGCCAACTATTGCTTCTACAACTATCGCTAATGCATAGTGATAAAGTAAAGCAATTACATGGCATTTGCGTTTCATACAATAAAAAGACAACCATAAAGCTCCTGCCGGTTGCCAGTGACTTTTACAAAACATGATCATCTCATACAATAGCGTATATCACATCATGTCTTGACCATATCACATCACAACATGCCCTACAAAAACAATTTAGACATCCTCTACTTTGTTGTTGCAAGTTTTACGTGGCTGCTATGGGCTTCTAGCAAGAATCGTTCTTACCTACGCATCAAAACCAAAATGGTGATTTATCAAGTTTGTTGTTTTAACCTTCAACAAGGACCAGCCGCAGTCAAATTCGATTCAACTAAAGTAGGAGAAACAGACACCCGCTAGCCACCTTTATGCAAAACTAGTTGCATGTTTGTCGATGGAACCGGTCTCATGAACGTGGTCATGTAAGGTTGGTCTGGGCCGCTACATCCAACAATACCTCTGAATAAAAATAAGACGTTGGTGGTAAGCAGTATGACAATCACCGCCCACAAATCTTTGTGTTCTACTCACGCATATCATCTACGCATAGACCTGGCTCGGATGCCACTGTTGGGAAACGTAGCATGCAATTTCAAAAAAAATCCTACGCTCACGCAAGATCTATCTAGGAGATGCATAGCAACGAGAGGGGGAGAGTGTATCCACGTACCCTCGTAGACCGAAAGCGGAAGCGTTTGACAACGCGGTTGATGTAGTCGAACTTTTTCTCGTTCCGACCGATCAAGCACCGAACGTACGACACCTCCAAGTTCTGCACAGGTTCAACTTGATGACGCCCCTCGAATTCTTGATACAACAATGTGTCAAGGGAGAGTTCCGTCAGCACGACGACATGGTGACGGTGATGGTGAAGTGATTCACGCAGGGCTTCGCCTAAGCACTACGAAGATATGACCAGAGGTGTAATCTGTGGAGGGAGGCGCCGCACACGGCTAACAGATGTTGTTGTGTGTTCCAAGCGCCTCCCCCCTCATATATATAGGTGGGAGGGAGATGGAGCAGCCAAGGGGGCGCCCAAGTAGGAGGAATCCTACTTGGGGCCCTAGACCTATTCCCCCCCCCCCTTACCATAATTTCCAAAGGGCGAAGGAAGGAGGACGGAGGAGGGAAGGAAGGGGGAGGCTGAATCCCTCCCCTTCCTTTTTCTCTTCCCCTATTTCCTTCCCCTCCAGGTTCGGCCTATATGCGGGGCGCAGCAGCCCATGCTGGCTGCTGCGTTTCCCCTCTTGGCCCAATAGGCCCATATCTTTGCCGGGGGTGCCCGGAACCCCCTTTCGGTGACCCGATATGTACCTGGTACCCCTGGAACACATCCGGTGTCCGAATACCATCGTCCTCTATATCAATCATTACCTATCGACCATTTTGAGACTCCTCGTCATGTCCGTGATCTCATCCAGGACTCCGAACAACATTCGGTCATCAAATCACATAACTCATATAATACAAAATCGTCATTGAACGTTAAGCGTGCGGACCCTACGGGTTCGAGAACTATGTAGACATGACCGAGACAGCTCTCCGGTCAGTAACCAACAGCGGAACCTGGATGCTCATATTGGTTCCCACATATTCTATGAAGATCTTTATCGGTCATACCGTAATGACAACATACGTTATTCCCTTTGTCATCGGTATGTTACTTGCCCGAGATTCGATCGTCGATATCTTCATACCTAGTTCAATCTCGTTACCGGCAAGTCTTTTTACTTGTTTCGTAATACATCATCCTGACTAACTCAGTAGTCACATTGTTTGCAAGGCTTCTTATGATGTGTATTACCGAGAGGGCGCACAGATACCTCTCTGATACTCAGAGTGTCAAATCCTAATCTCGATCTATGCCAACCCAACAAACACCTTCGGAGATACCTGTAGAGGATCTTTATAATCGCCCAGTTATGTTGTGACGTTTGATAGCACACAAGGTATTCCTCCGGTATCCAGGAGTTGCATAATCTCATAGTCGAAGGAATATGTATTTGACATGAAGAAAGCAATAGCAATAAAACTAATAGCAATAAAACTAAACAATCAATATGCTAAGCTAACGTATGGGTCTTGTCCATCACACCATTCTCCTAATGATGTGATCCCGTTCATCAAATGACAACACATGTCCATGGTTAGGAAACTTAACCATCTTTGATTAACGAGCTAGTCTAGTAGAGGCTTACTAGGGGCACGGTGTTTAGTCTATGTTTCCACACATGTATCAAGTTTCCGGTTAATACAATTCTAGCATGAATAATAAACGTTTGTCATGATATAACGAAATGTAAAATAACAACTTTATTATTGCCTCTAGGGCATATTTCCTTCAGTGTTGTGAAGTAAGCAAAAGAACATATGTGTCTCACATGAAGTCTACCCTCTTTTTGTGTTGGGGGAGAAGAATGAGATCCAACTCAAAAGTCAAGGAAAGCGGCCTAGACCACTGACTTTTGATGAAAGGCTTCTGAACATGGATTGGTCTGGTAAACCATTTTTTTGATGAATTAGCTTATCACCATAATCCATCACTCCGGTATCTCCCTATGATTTCACAATATGGTACATGACAAAAGCACACTACACCAATGACAATGTGTTTGTCAATCTGACACATGTTAATGTTTCACAAAGATTGAGTATTCAATACAAGCAATCCAGACTGTGAGGAGTTGGTCGTGTCAATTATTTGTGAAGTCAAACTATGAACACTAACCGTAATTTTTGGGCTCGTTGATGTAAAGTTCAATTTGCATTTTTGTGTTTCTTCTTCTTATTTTGCTTTTGGTGTGTTGTTTTTTTTTTTTTTTTTTTTTTTTTTTTTTTTTTTTTTTTTTTTTTTGTTTGGGGGGGGGGGGGGTGTTGTTCCTGCTGTTATTTCCTTTTGTTTGTGTTGTGCTCTTGTGTTATCATGGTGCCTTATTCCAACTAGATGATTCCCTACACGTCGTTTCAAGATTATTTTCTAATATATTTCGATGATACTTGATTGTGCATCATCATATTTGATAATGTGAGAACTAAAATTGAAGATACAAATGATTTATTGTATTTGATTATTGTACAGTTGTAGACATTTATTAAATATGAATAGAATAAAAAAATCATGCATGTTTGAATGTTGAGGTAGCTTTTACTTATGAGTGGTCGCATGTTCAGGTGAACCTTTTTCCCATGCATGTTTAATGATGAGGCGGCATGCTTACACATCGACAGAAATGAGTTAGGGGGATTGCTATCTTTCAATGATATTTGGTTGTATGAAACATGAATATTTGGTAACATGAGAACTAAAAATACAAATGATTTATTATGTGGTTATTGTATAGTTATAAAATATTTATTAAATGTGAATAAAATGAAAATCCTCATGCATGTTAGCACGTTGAGGTAGCATGTACTTATGAATGGGTATATGTTTTTTGTGTGTGTGGATATGCATGATTACATGTTGAGGTGGAATTTTTTCATGCATATTGAATGGTGAGCCGACATGCTTGCATGTTGAGAGAAATATGTTGACAGTGACAGCTATTTAGATATAGAAGATACAAAATGACAAGTATTCAAGAGCTTCCTTGAGGGAAAAGTGGAAATGAAGAACCACTTGAACATTTTATTTATTTATAGAAAATTGAGTAGAATGTAAGATATACACATCTGCACACACTTACGCTGCTCCTAGCGAAGGTTTAAGTCATTTGAGTTTCAGGAGAGGAAGTAAACACGGTTCTTCATTATAGACAGGAACCGTCTCCTACTGAAAAACAACCCAGTTGGTGAGGCAAACATGTGTATATTATGTATAAAGTTCATAATGTTACCAATCTGACATCACTTCATAGATGTTTAAGCGAACATGTTGTGACACGTCAATTCCCGTGAATGAATCTCAAAGCAAAACATGTTTCAATCATTGTTCACTCACACACACCTCTCTGAGTGAACTATGAGCTAACAACACTAAAATGTTCGCTTAGAGCATGGCAATTTTAACCAGTTCTCTTTGATGTAGCATGACAATTTTCTTCTGCCAGTATGGCACATCCTAAACAAGTTGGAAATTTCTTTTTTTTGGCTTACAATTCTCCATGTTGCATTATAGAAAATCTCTGAACTCGTGGCAATTACTCAGCTGCAGCATGTCAAATTCCTGACAATAGTTCTTCTCACATGGCCATTTTTGTTTAGAACATGGTAAAGCTTTATATAATAGCATGCCAAATATATTTATTATAGCATGACAATTCTCGAGTGTTTACTGGGTGTGGAGGGAATCTTCTATATCTAAATAGCTAGCCCCCACTAATCTATTTCTCTCAACATGCAAGTATGCCACCTCATCAAGCAACATGCATTAGAAAAGACCCACTTCAACATTCAATGAGTCATAGGAAAAGGTTGACTTCAACATGCAAACATGCATGATATATTTAATAAATATTTTACAAAAATACAATAGTCAAACACAATAAACCATATGTATTTTTAGATTTAGCTCACATATTATTTCTCCGAATATTTTTATTTCCATAAAATTATTAATATCTTCGAAAAATATTGCAAAATAATCCCGCAACAACGTGCGGGGCATCGTCTAGTACTCCCAAATCTGGCGTTCGCTCAGATGACTTCCCATAGGATAAGATAGTTCCCTCGGGGTAACCTCGCTAAGGGAACGTCAGCGCCATATTGGGGTTCATAAAGTTTGATGCATGTTGGTTATGACAGAATCACTCGAATGGCGATCAAATCAATGGTTAGTTTACACCGTCTTGGAGATATAAGAACAACTCTAGCAGAGTCACCAAATGGCCCGGATCGCCATAGTAACCATCAATATGGCGATTTTGACCGAAAACACACCCTAGTAGAGCCGCCAACCGGCGCTCGGCCAACAAAATTTATGGAGCGCCCTACATATCCAGTTAGCAGTGTGCCTCCATATTTGGAGACTGGGGACATTGATAAGGAAGGGCCTCCATCCGCAACCCATCGCGCGGGAGTGAAATTTCAGCCTGGTCCCTTTTTCCCCACGTGTAGCTCAATCAATGGTGCGGTTGTCTGTATGGTTGCCGCTTCTACCCTGCCAATGATGTAACCACATATCCACCGAGAAGAGCGCCAATTAATAGTCACGGTGTTTCCCACCCGAACATGGAAAATTAAATCCCACCCTCACTTTCCGTCAGAGTGCGCCCATTTGCAAGTATAAAACTCCCATCACCCTCCTTTGCTGGCGCCACCGCATTCACCCTTTTCCCCATTCCTGTTGCCGCACACTCACCCCCATCCCCCATGTGTTGGTCGCCACCCTCTCTTCCCTCAGGGCATCTCCAGCCGCGCCCCCAGGAAGGCCTCCCCAGGCGTTTTTTTTGCGCCGGCGCCGAAAAAACGGCCCAGTCGTGCCCCCAGGAGCCCGATTTTCGTCGGCCTGGGCCGAATACAGCGTCGGCGGACCCAGGCCAAACCCGGCGCGCTGGGGGGCGCCCGGGGGCGCCAGGGCAAACTGTTTTGGCACGAAAAAGCCGCGGGCCAGCCGCGTCAGGGACACGGCGGCTCGTCTTCCCCCAACTGCCTCGGTTCCCGCGGGAAATCAATGGCAAGGCTGCCGCCGGTCAGCCTTGCCGTTGATTCCTCACGGGCGGCGTGTCACGGGACGGCACGCCGACGCCTCCCCTCCCTCGCACGCGTACACACGGGCGCGGAGCGGCTATAAAAGCCGGCGGTCTCTCGCCTGTGCCCACACCAAACTCGCCCCTCGCCGCCGCCCAGCCCCTCTCTCCCCGTCTCCGTCTTCCTCTACCGAGCGCCACCGGCAGCCCCTCTCTCTCCCTCTCTACCACCGCCGAGCCCGTCGCCATGGCAGAGCGCTTCCCCGGAGACGAGGCAGCGGCGAACGGCTTCGGCCGCCGTTCGCTCCGCGAATAGGAGTCCTGGCTCCTGTTCCAGGCGAACATCCCGGCGCCGCCGGACATGCGCGCCGGGCCGTCTGGGTGACGGCTCAGCGACGGGGGAGTGCCCGTTCCCCCGTTACCCGACGCCGTGGCGAAGCCCAGATACTTCGCCGAGGAGGTCGAGGTCGCGCGCGCCTCCTGACCGACGACGAGCGCTCCCTTCCCCAGTACGCCGCCGGCAATCACGCGGCTTGGGCGGCGTACTTCCAGCGCCGCCAGCAGCAGCACCTGGCCTCCACCAACGACGCGCCGGTGGTCGGCGGCGCGAAGAACAGCGAGGGGCGCCACCTGTGGTGGGGCGTCCTCGGCCGCACACTGGATGACATGCTGGCGTACCTCGATGGCGTCAACAACCCGCCGTTGACCTATCCTGCGACGGGGGCCGCCCTGTCGCAACACCGACGCGCATGGGCGCCAAGGAGGTTCGCCTCCTTCTCGTCTTCCTCCTCTCGCTCATCTTCCCACTCCTCCGGTTCTCCGGCGCTTCTCGGCGTCAAGGCCGAGCCCGCGGCGGAGACGCCAATCGGTCGGCGCACTCGCAGCGTCGGCATCGTCATCAACGAGGGCGGCCGGCGCGCCTCCTCCTCGTCGGCTCCTCCGCGCTTCATCAAGCCAAAGACGGAGCCGGTGAAGGCGGAGTTCGACGACGACGACACGGCCCTAGAATGGGCGCGTCAGGACTCCATTACGATGGAGAAGGCGCGCCGGGAGAAGGAGAAGGAGCGCTAGCGCGCCGCCCTGCGCCGCTTCGAGGAGCGCCGACGCGGCCACAATGAAGACGGGGTCGTCGTCTTATGCGACAGCGACGACGACGACGCGCTGCTGCCAGTCCGCCATGGCGTCGCCGGGCAGGGGTCCTGCAGGGGCGCCCGCGTCAAGGAAGAGAAGGCCGACGACGATGATGGCGGCGACAGCGGCGACAACTTCAGCCCCTTTCTTTTTTAGATTAGATTAATATAATGAAAATGCACGAATTTCACCGAAATTTGCCATGTTTGGCCGAAATTTCACTAGTTTTTATCATAACTTCGCCGAATGATCCTTCTTTTTTTATTTTAATACGCGCCTGAGGGCGGCCCCGGGGGCCGACGGCTGGGGACCGACTCGCCCCAGGGCCATTTTTTACGCCGGCTCACCCCCAGGTGGCGCTTTTAGACGCTCCCTGGGGGGGCAACGGCTGGAGATGCCCTTATTACCATGTCAGTATGGTCGTGCCCTCCCTACGAACCTTTCCCAGACGAGACGGAAGAGGACCATGCTAAGAGAGTTCTTGGAAGGGCATGGGAGTTCTCAGATTGGGTCGAGGGTGACGTGCCCGCCTCTGCGTTGCCCTTGAGTATTTTGACCGCATTTACATGGCCACCGCCGCATGAATGGCTGCGTCGCTCAGGCCGACCTTCTAGGATGTGACCTTATCCCGCATCCAGGATCGGATGCACGTGCGTTTGTGGACTGTGTGGCTGCGGAAGTTGCGGCAGCCGCAGCCTCTCCGTCTGCAATGTTTCTTCGAAGAAGAGGAAGAGCCCGTAGTTTAGCAGAGAATCATTTGTGAAAATCCGTTGTGTAAACCCTTGTTGAAATCAAAATATAGACTCTACTAGAGTTGCTCTAGTGCTTATCCTTAAGTTGCTCTAAAATATTGATATATCCTGGTCACTTTTTCAAAACCTTTGGATCAACATCCAACGATTCACATCTCATGTAACTTTGTGTATAAATTATGGATTAAGCTTGCACTAAAGTTACACTAAGATCCCAAGATATAAATTGGAATGGAAGAAACAAAGACTGTACTTTAGGAAAGGAAAAACGACTGTACTTGGACTCATCCGGCGTGCATAGCACGGAAAGGGCCAAAGGGGAGCGGGCAAACTGGCGTCACTGCTCGAAGGGTCACCTCAATGGACATGAGCCATCCGTTTCCGTTGGCTGTAGCCTGTGCCAACCTTTGATGAATGGACCGTGCACGCGTGCGCTCGTTTTTGGAGAGAGATTCGACCAGCATGCAGTGTGGCCAAGACTCTCTCACACACACATGTTAAGTACATCATTTTCACCCCGTGAAAAAGTATTAGCTCTGTAACAAAATGTAAGACATTATTATCTGTACACAATAGCTAAATGTCAGCCCACTGACTTTAGCTTTTGGGTCAGTCAATTTTGAGAAGGGTGAAAAAGTTCGCCGGAGGGAGGCTAGAGGAAAGAGAAGGAAGGGGCTCGTCGGAGGCTACCC
>NC_057806.1:476826511-476830765 GCF_018294505.1 Triticum aestivum
AGCTCGGCGATGGTGCAAGTTTGTCGGCGAAAATCAGCGGGGGTGGAGGGGGGGCACGGTGGTGGGTCGCAGTTGGGGGAGTGCGACGCGTCGAGGCGCAGCGGTTTGAAGGAAGAAAATGAACAGGAGCATGCGGGAGATTGAAGAAGGTGATCCACCCTTTCATTTCGCATCCGAATCGGTTGGTAACAATCGATTGACCCAAATTCAAAAATTAGCCTACTTACATCTAGCCAGTCCTTTGTTTGTAAGTACATTGTAAAAACAAATTAAACGAAGTACATTGTACTTTTGGCGGCGAAGGAACTGCCCGGTGGAAATTATGGCACGCCAATCACCAGCCCGATGTAAAGTACTGGTATGCAAAGTCCAATCACCAGCCAACGTCGGGCTTTTGTCTTTTAAGAAAGTAGGGTACGCACTACACAGGTCCGCAAAAGTACAACTATACAATTAGATATTTTTCCTTCAACAGAGACAGGAAGGCAAATTAGAAACCAAAAATCTGATTCAGGGTTCTTGATGTAAAATTTATTATGTTTTTATGGTGTCTTGTACTTCTGTGAACTTTATAGAGAAAAAAAAGTACCAAACTTTATAGAGAGAAAAGTACTGGAGAAAAAAGAACTGATGGGAAATGATTGGAATCACCCGATGGAACACGACGCGTGCGTCCGTCATCTCCATGGTCGTTGGATCAGATTTTAATGAGATGGCTAGAAGTAACGTATTACTTAGACTAGTTTTTGTAACTGAGTGGTTGTTGTAATTTCTCCCATCGTAACAACTGATGTGTTGCGGGATCTGAATCTGGATCCCCTTGAGAGCAGCCACCATCCATGCTCCTCTAAAGCACCCCCGTTGTGCCACCGCTGACGCCGGCGAGCACGCGCTCCGCCATCGCGGTTCGTCCGCCGCCTCCAACACTATCCACCCTCTCTCCTCCTCCCACTTCTCACCTTCATTCAGACCAGGCGCTGGCAGCCGCGTCGCCCTCTCTCCTCCTCCCTCTTCTCACCTTCATTCAGACCAGGCGCTGGCAGCCGCGTTGCCCTCTCTTCTCCTCCCTCTTCTCGATCGACGGCGTCCGCTCCTGCTGCTACCTGGTGATGAAGAAGAAGACATCTGCTAGACACCGACGACGCAGGGCGCCGTCCACTTCTGCACCATCACTGTTGTTGCAAAATAAAAAACAAATATGCAACAAGACCGATGTTGCAAAAAAATCGCAACAAGACTTCTGTTGCAAAAAAAATCCCCAACAATACCTTCGTTGCTAAAAAAATATCCCCAACACAACGTTTGTTGCAAAAATAATTCTGCAGCACAATCTCTATTGTATAAAAAATCTGCAACACAACCTCTGTTACTAATGTTTCTTCAACAAGGTCTTTATTGTAAAGTAGAGAAAAGAAGTTCACCCTGCTAGATTTGTGTCACATCTGACGGCTCGCGAGGCGGCGGATCTTTTTAAAAAGATCCATCGAGTGACGCGTAGCAGCCTCCAAAACTTATTGACTAAATATAGTTAGAAAAAGGAGCGAATCAACCTGTGGTTGAGTTGGTTAGGTAGACAGTGGTATTCCCAACCCACCAGGGTTCAAATCCTGGTGCTCGCATTATTCCTGGATTTATTTCAGGATTTCCGGCGATGCGCTTTCAGTGGGAGGAGATGTTCCCGTCGACGACGAGGCGCTCAAGATGATATGCCGGCTCAGTCTCTTGAAGGTGCTCATAAGGGTAGGGTGTGCGTGTATGCATTCATAGGGATGAGTGTATGCGCGTGTATATGAGCGCTTGTGTTTGTACTGATGCTCAAAAAAAAATATAGTTAGAAAAAGGAGAGAATAATGCATGTACAAATACGAACGACTACTCAGTGAATGCGTGATCATGGTCACCACCACAGCATCATTTGCGAGAATCTGATCGTTAAATATCCTGCGGCTCCTCTCCTTCCAGAGATGACATGCCACAAGGTGAAGAAGTTGCTTGTTTGAGAGACGGCGAGCTTCTTCCACCGTCCATGAATGGATGTGGAACATCCAGCAATGGCCGCAGCCTCAGGGTGCGAGGTGTTGAAGGCGAACCAAACCCTCAATGGCCTCACCGCCTCAGGAACATAAACTGTTTTTCAATGGCCTCCATGCATATTTGAGCTTCGCCAACGATGGTAAATATGCTTAGATTCAGTTAGACCTACCGATCTGATGCATGCATTCCAGAGATGACATGCCACAAGGTGAAGAAGTTGCTTGTTTGAGAGACGGCGAGCTTCTTCCACCGTCCATGAATGGATGTGGAACATCCAGCAATGGCCGCTGTTGGGGATATACATAACAGGTAGGCCCACGAAGGGTCGAAATATCATGAAGCATGGGGTCGACACAACATGTGGGTCCAGGTCAATTTCATACAGACACATTATTCACTCGGACAAGCAGCATACTATCCACTCGACCAAGCAACATACCATCCACTCGGATGACAGTTCACCACTCGACCGTACGACTCACTCGGATATACGAAGGCCAGCAGGCAGCAAAGCAGTCGGCATCTTTCTAATAGTGAGGGCTTAATGGTGGGCTGGCATTATGGCATTCATACCCCACTTTGTAACGTAGGACGTGAGGGGGTGGCGCACTCTATATAAGCCACCCCCACCACTAGACTATAGGGGGGCTCTTTTCTTCCACCTCTCTCTCTTTTCACCATTAGTCTCAGGACTTAGCTCAGGCATGGGGATCCGTTCCTCGCTCACACACATTGTAATCTCCGGATATATACTCAGATAAAAACAAAGCCTCTCCGGAGCACGAGACGTAGGGTCGTTATCTCCATCGTGAGAGGCCCGAACTCGCTAAAACCACTGTGTCACCCATATGCATCTCGATAGATCATGCTCCGTTATCCTACCCCTATTCTACTGTCAGACTTAGAACCACGACAGTTGGCGCCCACCGTGGGGCCTGGCGTCTATCGAACCATGATGCAGATGGTCATTTTTTCAACCACCGGCGGTGGATCAATTCCCGCCGGTGCCCTCTATTCGATTTCATCTTCACGATTTAACACGTTATTTGTACTGTTCATCTTCACGACGAGCAAAGAATTGCAAACAGAAGACAGAAGGAAAGCAGGCATCCATACAAGAACATACAAGGAGAATCATGGACCTTCAGGAACGATGACGTGAAAGCAGGAAGCCAACTGCGCCTCCACGCAGGGCCACCGGCATCATCCGCCCCGTCGCCGTCTCGGACCTCGGGGCAGCCGACTATACCTCTACACTCGACCACCGGCGCCATCCGCTTCATCGTCATCGCGCACGACCACCAGCGCGGTCCGCCTCATCGTCGTCTCCGACCTCGGCCCAGCCGAGTGGGCTTCGTCTGCGACGTCGTCGTTGAGCCCCATGCGCGGCCTCTGGCGCTGTCTGCTTCATCATCGTCACGCATGACCGCCGGCATCGTCGTCACGCACGGTCGCCGTCGTCGTTCGCCTCGTCGTCGACTTCGACCTCGTCTTCTCGGCTGCTCGGCGCCGACCTCCGCAGCGGAGGCGCAGGCCCGACGCGGCGTAGGCGCGCAGCGCTCCTCCCTCCGGCGCCGGTCCCCGGCGATGGTCTCCGTGGCGGAGTGCGCTGGAACGGCAACCTACGAAACAGCCTCGTCCCGCAACCGATGGCCGTTTAGGATTGGAGGAATCAATGCCTCATAAGTGCATGCATAACCTGGGCCGTTTCCTCACTTAATTAACTGCATGCAGGGAAAAGTGGAAATGAAAGGACGTGGTGAAGGAACCTTCAACGCCGGATTAATGGCTGCCTCATTAATTAGCCGTTCAAACAAGGGAAAAGTGGAAACAGAAGGACGTGGTGAAGGAACCTTCAACGCCGGATTAATGGCTGCCTCATTAATTAGCCGTTCAAACAAGGTGCGTTGATCCATTTTTTCCGTAGCCTCCAGCGCAAACGCAGCTTTCTTCAAGCCGGCCCAGCCGCTCCGCTACTCCCAGTCGGTACTCTGCTACGCTCACACAAGTACAAGTCAACACAACACTTAAGCACGAATCTACTTCACTCGGCCGCTCCGCGCGTCGCCACTCGGTTGGTCACCTCATCACCACTCGACCGCCCCGCGCGTCGCCACTCGGTTGGTCACCTCATCACCACTCGGCCGCTCCGTGCATCGCCACACTCGGTTGGTCACCTCATCACCACTCGGCCGTCCCGCGCATGGCCATCGGTTGGTC
>NC_057806.1:476831732-476832085 GCF_018294505.1 Triticum aestivum
ATAACCACTCGGCCGCCCCGCGCGTCGCCACAGGTTGGTCACCTCATAACCACTCGGCCGCTCCGCGCGTCGCCACTCGGTTGGTCACCTCATCACCACTCGGCCGCCCCGCGCGTCGCCACTCGGTTGGTCACCTCATCACCACTCGGCCGCAACGCGCGTCGCCACTCGGTTGGTCACCTCATCACCACTCGGCCGCCCCGAGCACGAGGCTGCAGCTAAGCCCCCGAGTGAGAGGGTTGCTCTTCACTCGGTAGGATTTTTATAACTTAGGCGAGTGCTTGGACTGCAGCTAAGCCCCCGAGTGAGAGGGTTGCTCTTCACTCGGTAGGATTTTTATAACTTAGGCGAGT
>NC_057806.1:476832969-476838882 GCF_018294505.1 Triticum aestivum
AGGTTGGTCACCTCATAACCACTCGACCGCCCCGCGCGTCGCCATCGGTTGGTCACCTCATCAGCACTCGGCCGCCCTGTGCATCGTCAATCGGTTGGTCACCTCATCACCACTCGGCTGCCCCGCGCGTCGCCACTCGGTTGGTCACCTCATCACCACTCGACCGCCCCGCGCGTCGCCACTCGGTTGGTCACCTCATCACCACTCGACCGCCCCGCGCGCCTTCAGACAGCTAAGTCATTTTGCATTCTGTTATTTTCGTCCCTAGTATTCCATAATTCACACATCACATTCACTCGGAGGCCACACCACCGAGTGTACCTCTACGCTCGACTGCTTATTTTCACATACTTGCTTAGTACTGCTTATGTGACTCCAAAGTCCAACTTCCATTTTTTCACATATCATTCACGAACACCATGTGTCGTTCTTCATTTCGAGTTTGCATCGGTCCTCCGGGGCTGCAACTCAGTCGAAACACTACACTTTCGTTTTATTTTAGCCAGTATTCCAACGAGTTCAGTAGGATCTCTCGCTTCGACAAGTGCGAACGAATCCTTCGCTCTTTTAGACTTTTGCTGGTCAACCAGCAAGCCCCTAGCACTCCCAGCGGGTGTCTATGGGTGTTATTCACACAAATCATTTCAGCACACATCAAATTTCCTCAAGAAATTATTGTGTTGACTTGTGCCATTTTTTACACAAGTTACGCGATCACTCGACGGCCCTACGCGCCAAATTCATCGTTGCCCGGACTCGGTCACCACACTGGTCCTAGCGCACCACAACACTGACCTTGTCGCTCTGTTGACTTCAAACACGTCCGGCCAACCCCTCTATGGAATTCTCTTCATCGTATCAATGATATAGACCTCGTCGGGCATGAGACAGATAAGTCCCTTTCATAATTAAACTTCACACTTCACTCTTTTACGAGTTTGCCTCTTTCGAGCATCACTCGGAAGCTTCTCCTCATCTTTACCCAAATCCGACTCGATGAATTGCAAATCATCCATTCAAGACTACATTTCTCTTATTCCGGCATGTCCGTTGTCGAAGCCTGTAGTATGCTCGGGGGCTACGCCGCACTCGAAGGCTGCACCTCATTTGGAATGACACTCGCCTGAGTGGTCAAGTACTTCATCACCAGTCAGATCCTTCGCTTCAACAAGTGCATTCGATCCGCCACTTGGACAAGTTTTATAATCACCCAGATGCTCTGCACGCCATCTTCTTTCCTACTCAGACTCAGTTGTCACGCCGGTCTTGTTGCATCGCAACCGCACTACACCAAACTCGTCACTACATAAGCTTCGAAAGCATTCGACTAAGTCCTCCGAGGACCATTTTCACTGTCCGGTGACACACGACTTCGCCTTAGCCGCCTCGCGCGCCGCTACTCAGTTGCGCGCGTCTTCACCACTCGACCGCCCCGTGCATCGTCACTCGGTTGTACACATCATCGCCCCTCTGCCGCCTCGCGCATCACCATCAGTTGGACATGTCTTTACCTCTACACCCCCAGCACGGGAACAGCTAAGTTACTCATATGGTCAAACCTCATATCACACTTTGTAGCAAGCTTACCTCCTTCGAGCATCACTCGGGGGGCTACGCACGGCAGTTGGCCATGTCACCCTCAGGGGTTACGCCCATTTGGTCAACCTGTTGATCACATCAGGAATATTCTTCTGACCATACATGCTCGGTTCACCGAAGATCTATAAGTGAAGCACGTCCACTTGGATAAATACCCCTTTCATGCAAAAGGATAAAAATGAAGCGCCATCGCTGAATACAGGCGACCTTACTCGTCGAACGTCGTTCGTACAACCACCTTGTTACGCATCCATCCGATTGATTCAATTCCAGACAAAGATATTTGCCGTGCCAACTGCATGGAGGTTCACCGAGAGACTTAAACCCTCTGCCAGACTCATCTAGTCCGACAGAGGCTCGGGGACTACACCCAGTGGGTGCACTCAGTGTGCCCCCACTGGAAGAGAACTCAGAAAGAAACATTTTGCTCGATGCAAACCCATCTCCAGTATTACTCGACCTCCGAGTCAGAGAAGAACAAGTTCGATCAGTGCCAGCTAAGAAGAGTTTTAGTTCTCTCATACCCCCGCCGACTGCCTGCAGTCGACGGCGGTCTCGGGGACTACACCCAGTGGGTGCACTCGGCGTGCCCCCACTGGAGTAATCTCCACTCGGTACGGCCTAACCAGTCCGAGTGGTGAACAACAACAAAAAGACAGGCTCTAAGACTCCCGCCGACTGCCCGCAGTCGACGGCAGTCTCGGGGACTACACCCAGTGGGTGCACTCAGCGTGCCCCCACTGGAATGGTATCCACTCGGAACGGTCCGCCCAACCCGAGTGATGGCCAAACAACAAAAAAGACACGTTCCAGGCATGAAGAAATTCCGAGTAATCAGTTACTCGATGCAGGCCCAGCTCCAAATCACTCCAAAAAATATTCTATAAGGCGAGTTTAACGCTCCTCCGTGGACCTGTTTTGAGCCTTCTTCTAGGACTCAAAGTGTGAAACTCACAAGTGTGGATCTAAAACCGACTCGTATTGACGTTCCTCCGGGATAAGAATGGCATCTCTCTAAGAGAGCAGTCCATGTGTCAATCTGGTTGCACGGATTTGATGACACACCCATACTCAGATCACGAGTTAAACCTCTCCCGAGAGATGAACGAATGTCACCAAGTTGCTCCTTGCAGACACTTACCTCGACCAGTCGGGAAGCGTGGTGCCGGAATCCATTGAGATTTTGTTCAAACCTTGGTCGTCTGAAAGCGCGACGACATGTACCGAGTATTTCTGTAATCACTCGGACCAAACTGTGTCTTACAACAACTCGTTCTGCAAAATCGCAATCGATTCGGGGGCTAATGTTGGGGATATACATAACAGGTAGGCCCACGAAGGGTCGAAATATCATGAAGCATGGGGTCGACACAACATGTGGGTCCAGGTCAATTTCATACAGACACATTATTCACTCGGACAAGCAGCATACTATCCACTCGACCAAGCAACATACCATCCACTCGGATGACAGTTCACCACTCGACCGTACGACTCACTCGGATATACGAAGGCCAGCAGGCAGCAAAGCAGTCGGCATCTTTCTAATAGTGAGGGCTTAATGGTGGGCTGGCATTATGGCATTCATACCCCACTTTGTAACGTAGGAGGTGAGGGGGTGGCGCACTCTATATAAGCCACCCCCACCACTAGACTATAGGGGGGCTCTTTTCTTCCACCTCTCTCTCTTTTCACCATTAGTCTCAGGACTTAGCTCAGGCATGGGGATCCGTTCCTCGCTCACACACATTGTAATCTCCGGATATATACTCAGATAAAAACAAAGCCTCTCCGGAGCACGAGACGTAGGGTCGTTATCTCCATCGTGAGAGGCCCGAACTCGCTAAAACCACTGTGTCACCCATATGCATCTCGATAGATCATGCTCCCTTATCCTACCCCTATTCTACTGTCAGACTTAGAACCACGACAGCCGCAGCCTCAGGGTTCGAGGTGTTGAAGGCGAACCAAACCCTCAATGGCCTCACCGCCTCAGGAACATAAACTGTTTTTCAATGGCCTCCATGCATATTTGAGCTTCGCCAACGATGGTAAATATGCTTAGATTCAGTTAGACCTACCGATCTGATGCATGCATTCCAGAGATGACATGCCACAAGGTGAAGAAGTTGCTTGTTTGAGAGACGGCGAGCTTCTTCCACCGTCCATGAATGGATGTGGAACATCCAGCAATGGCCGCAGCCTCAGGGTGCGAGGTGTTGAAGGCGAACCAAACCCTCAATGGTCTCACCGCCTCAGGAACATAAACTGTTTTTCAATGGCCTCCATGCATATTTGAGCTTCGCCAACGATGGTAAATATGCTTAGATTCAGTTAGACCTACCGATCTGATGCATGCATGGTCGCTATATTCTGTCACGTCAAAATGGTGACCTAGCTAGACCTGCTCCACCATACTAGCGCTCCAAGCTGTACTGTATGATACAGTCGTAGGCCGGCTAGGCTAGGCTAGGTAGCTGCATCCTGTACAGTACTACGTACGTACGAACCCAACGTATCGCAATGATGAGTATAGCTATGGCAAAACGTGCGCGCTCCGCCACGGTGCGTGCCGTCTTGGGCACCTCTCCGTCAGCCGTCAGCCGTCAGCCCGGCCACGGCCTCACGGGAGGCGCGAGTGCTCTCTTCGTCTGTTCCTCTCCGGCTATGCGGTCCAGCACGCTTCGTCTGCCAATTCTGCGGAAGAAGATAAAAATAAAACAAAGAGCTTGTGTGGAATCTTCGTCTCTCCGTCCATGCAATCACGCTCTCGATTACGATTAGCATGGGGGCGACGAAGCTAGGCCAGGCTAGGCAGGCAGACCGGCATAACTTGAATGCAGTTATGACACCCATGCCTCCGGCCGGGATCCAACGATGGAGCAGAGGCGTAAATGCCATAACGTTCTGTCCCTGGAAGGCCGCTGATCGATCGATGGTCGACGTCGCTGGAGCTCCGGTAGGTGTGGGATGGCCGTAAATGTGGAGACCAAGTGAACTGTGAAAGAACAGCAGGCCGGGGCCAGCCGGGGAAGAGGGATCGGGGGAGAGAAAAGCTGACGGAGCGAACGCGGAAGACTAACTTGCATGCAGGCACTGCTGCTCGTCTGCTCCCGGCCAGTGTGAGGTGATAACTAAATTGCAGCAGGTCTCGTAGCAGTACTGCTGCTTCGCTGGACCACCTCATACCTTCTGGCCGCATCTACGTCGTCGCCGTGCCAGACGGCACACGGCAGCGCCACCACCGGTCAAAGTGCTCGTCCGGCTAACCTTGTAGGAGGAAGCCGATGATGGGCTACCGGTGACACGGCGAGACGTGCTTCCCATTACTGAAGGAATCTTGTAATGGCCAGTGGGCACACTGACACCGGCACATCAACTTTTCATAAAAATAATAATTCAGGGAGGTCAAATTTCATAAAAAATGCGTTGGTTTGTTGTTGTTTTTTTTTGAGAAGAAATGCATTGGTTTGTAGCCTACGCAAAAATGAGAAAATCCTGGCCCAAAAACAATAAAAAGGAAGGCCCATTTTTATAGACACATTTGTCATTTTTTTGTGTACACCACGTATGAAAATATATATTGCTAAAATTTATAAGCAAACACTGCATTTATATGTATGTGTACACATTTTTTAAGAAAAATTGAGGGTATATAAAATCAGGTATCCGGGTGACAATAATGCTCCGGGGAGATGGGGCTCCAAAACGCATTATCAGCTATGACACCACCTATATGACGCTTATTAGCATCGTGTATGAGGGGTGATGCACTATTCGTCCATAATGGGTCGCGGGCTCCGTTTAGGTCATTGTGACTTCCCAAAGCCAGCCTCGCTATTGTTTTCGAGCGCTGGTACAGTTATGTGCTAGTGATTTTTTTTCCTTTTTATTGCCATCGTTTGTCCAATCAGTTAAATTTTTTTGTTTTCTTTCCCTGGGTATTATAATCCGTCTTTAAACAAAAAACAAATCATCATTGTGTATTAAGATAAATATTCACCATGTATTATACAATTTAAAATTCTTCATTATATTTTAAAATTTTGTTTACCATGTTTAGAAAAATATTCATAGAGATTCAAAAAGTGTAGTGTCAAAAATGCTCTTATATTATGAGACAGAGAGAGTATTCGATTAACTTTTGCCATGTTTAACAATTTTTACTGTTTATTAAAATATGTTTGTCATGTATAAAATAATGTTTAAAATGTCTAAAAATGGTCATCGTGTGTTTTTCTAAAAAAATAAGGTAAAAAAAGGAAAAAAAAATAAAAAATTGAAACAGAAAACCAAAAAGCCGGAATGAAAAGT